>NC_134910.1:5595587-5605587 GCF_041734735.1 Babylonia areolata | reverse complement strand
AAAAACATACGCACAGAAACACACACACACACACACACACACACACACACACACCAACCACACAGACACCACACACACACACACGTACGGACACACACACACACACACCACACACACACACACACACACACACAGCACACACACACACACACACAGCACACACACACATACACACACACACACACAGAGTACTCACACTTCTCTGATCTACTTACTTCTTGTTGCCCGAATGGGTTTTGTAGTGATGGTTGTAGGCACGGTGGTTGAAGTAGTCGTAGTGGTTGTAGTAGTAGGCGTAGTAGTGGTAGTCGTTGGCCTAGTAGTGGTGGTAGTGGGCGTTGTGGTGGTGATGGTGGTGGTGGTAGGAGTGGTGGGCTTTGGGGTGGTGGTTGGGGTGGTGGTGGTGGTAGGAGAGGTGGGCTTTTGGGTGGTGGTGGTGGTTGGGGTGGTGGTGGTGGTAGTGGGCGGGAAGGCGGGCAGCACGACGTTGTGTCGAGTGGTCCACCAGGAGCGCGCCAGCGCTGTGGAACAGATCGGTGAGGGCACCCATCCATCAGTCAACCAGTCTCTTTTCACCCATCCATCAGTCAACCAGTCTCTTGATACATCACTTAGTCCGTGAAGCGACTGTTTCGTCTAAAATACCCTTCTATTCTTTTCAAAGGTTCATCTTTTCACTCCGCACCCTCCTTCCTTCCTGCCCCCCTCCCCCCCCCCCAGGCCCCCCACCACCTCCTCCCCCCTCAACACCTCCATACGACTCCCACAGCCTTCCCCACCCACCCCCACCCCCCACCCTACCCCCCTCTCTCTCTCCTTCCCAGCGTCCTTACTGAAAGTATTGTGAGGATTGTTTTGTTTTCATTTCGTTTATGGAAAGCAATTCTGTTGCGATCTATTGTGACTTTATCGGGTAGTGAACTCATTATGTTTAATCATTCAAATAGGGATACTAGATTGTTGTGTTCAGCGCGTTTATTCATCCATTCATTCATTCATTCGTTCGTTCCTTTGACCACTAAGACCACTAAGGCCATCATCACGTTACCAACTATTACATGTCGAGGTTGTTTGTTTGGGTTTTTTTTGTTTTTGGTTTTTTAAGTACGAGCGTACAATAAACCGCAGTCACTCCTTCAAGCTGTTCAAAAAAGAAGAAGGAATAAAACCAAACAAACCGGAGTTGAAAAGCTCCAGACGTGCCTGCAGCCACTCACCGTGGTACCTGGAGATGAAGTACTGGATGCAGGACGGGTGGGTCTCACTGACCAGTCTTCCCAGCAGCTGGTACAGCATTCCTGTCACACACACACACACACACACACACACACACACACACAGTACGCACACAAACACACACACACACACACACACACAAATGAAATAGAACAGTTCATCGAAAGCAGAGAGGATTTTTGTCAACTGTGTAGCCAAACTCTTGAAAATTATCTGTTTTTCCCCATTGCAATGTTTTATTGTATACTTAACGAAAAAAGAAAGGTAACAATCTTCCTCTACGTCAGCTGTTAAACACGATCTTCCAGCTGTGCATGCAGTCATGATGAAAACATATTCATTTCACTCGCTAAAAAAGTTTCAGAGGCACACAATATTAGAAAGGAAATGCTCAGTTTCAGTTTCAGCAGCTCAAGGAGGCGTCAATGCGTTCGGCCAAATCCATATACGCTACACCACATCTGCCAAGCAGCTGCCTGGCCAGCAGTGTAACTCAACGTGCTTAGTCAGGCCTTGAGGAAAAAAAAGGGTAAATAAATAATAGATAAATACATAAAAAAGAACTACTACTACTACTACTACTACTACTACTATTATGTATAAGGCGCAAAAACTTGATGAAGTCAACTATAAGCGTACATAATAAATAAATAAATAATTTTATTTTAAAATGTTAATCTATTGATAACCTCATCGTGACAGAAACATTATTCAAAATGAAATGATGAAAGAGAACTCGGGACAGATAACTGATTAAGAAGAGGGGTCTGGTAATACTGTTGGTCACAGGTCCACATCATGTGACGTTAACTGATTGATCGGGTAAGAGGCGAGGGTAGACTGGGATCAAGGTATGTGCGTAAGAATGCGTGACTGTTTACGTGTTTTCTGTACAATTTTTGTGTATGTTGCTTTACTCGTTAGTTCTCTTTCTTGTTGTTGTTTTTTTTGTTGTTGTTGTTGTTGTTTGTTTGTTTGTTTTTTTGTTTTTTTTTGTTTTGTTTTTTTCCATCGCTCGCGTGAGTTGAATTATCCCCGTTTGCGTTGGACCTGCCAAACGCAATCTGTCAATAAACATTATCATTCTGATTGCCATTGTCTCTCTCTCTGTGTGTCTCTCTTTCTGCGTGCGCGCGTATGTGTGTGTGTGTGTGTGTGCTTGCGCGTATGTGTGTGTATATTTCTTCCTTTCTTTCGACAAATTGGACACTATTTGACGGATCTGAAAACTGTTGAAATCTGACTTCACATGATGGCGAAACTTTCAAAGGATATGAATTTACTTAATGCTAAACGTGTGTGTGTGTGTGTGTGTGTGTGTGTGTGTTTTCCTTCTTTTCCTTTCTATAGATTGCTTTTTCAAAGGCCTTTGGTTTATTCAATATTGTTTGTACGTGAATTAGAAGTCTTAACACAGGAATTTACTCATACAATGTTTTCTTTCTGAGAGTAGGGAGGAAGTGACAGTGAAGGATCAAACTCGGCATTTACGTCTGTAAAACATGGTGTACCACAGGGATCCATCTTAAGACCATTCTTATATATACTCTTTTCATGACAGCGAGTTGCCTTGTATCATGAAATGTAAAAAAAAAAAGAGAAAAAAAGAAGAAGTGCTTGAAAAAAATAATGAAAAATAAATATAAAATAATAATAATAATGGTATATATATATATATATATATATAGTGCTGAATCTTGTGCAGAGACAAATCAAAGCGCTTTCGCATTCATCTAATTAATTCAGCCAGTTCAATTTCCTGTCAGCTTTGTTCTGCGGCACAACACTTCCACAAGGCTTATCTCCCAACCGTACTATTCAAATCTCGTTGTGTGGTTATTTTCTCAACGGCAACCGTGACAAAAAAGAGGGTAAGGTTGTGTTTACGTGCAAAATACAAGATCATAATTGCACCTAGGGTGGCAAGCGTTTTTGTGCTGTATGTATAAAAGTCTGCCTTTATCGAAGTGCACGTCAGTGTCAGCGTAAAACATCTGATGTGTGCACGTGTGTGTGTTGTGCATGCATGTGTTTGTCGAATCGCACGTCAGTGAAACAAACCCTGTTTGTACTATGGAGTGTAATAGTTGTGTTTGACTGTGACCGTCAGTACAGCAGAGGAGGTAACTATTGTCCCGACTAGCTGGGCTAGAATTTGATTATAGTGGAGAGTGTCTTGCCCAGGTTACATCCCAACTGTCTGCCAAGAGGGTTTTGCGACAGTCAGTGTTGGGATGGTTCCCAAAGGCCCACTAGGCCCACAAGGCTGCAGCACTAAGAGCCAGTGCAATTTTGCCTCATAGTTTGAGAGTCATAGTCCTTCACAAAAGACTAAACTGTAACTGATTTCCCATTGCAATGGAGAAACCATTGATAATGCAACTCTCACTTTCCTGTTGGCCTAAATGTAAACTTATATCAATCTGTGATGGCCTGGTGGAAAACGCGTCTGCGAGGGAAGGGAGAGAACCTGACCCCGAAATACCACGGTCGCCTGTATTTTGTCCCCTTCACTAGACATTGCACGGTGGTCATGACGCTAGACATTGCGTGGTGTTCAGGACACTAGTCACTGCATGGTGTTCATGACACTAGACATTGCGTGGTGGTCATGACACTAGACATTGCGTGGTGGTCATGACGCTAGACATTACGTGGTGGTCATGACGCTAGACATTGCGTGGTGTTCAGGACACTAGACATTGCGTGGTGTTCAGGACACTAGACATTGCGTGGTGTTCAGGACGCTAGACATTGCGTGGTGTTCAGGACGCTAGACATTGCGTGGTGTTCAGGACACTAGACATTGCGTGGTGGTCATGACGCTAGACATTACGTGGTGTTCAGGACGCTAGACATTGCGTGGTGGTCATGACGCTAGACATTGCGTGGTGGTCATGACGCTAGACATTGAGTGGTGGTCATGACGCTAGACATTGTGTGGTGGTCATGACGCTAGACATTCGAATGAAACGAAGAAAACGAGGTCCCGTATGAAGCATGCGCTTAGCGCATGTAATAGAGCCCACAGGAAACAAAAGGGTTAACACCGGCAAAATCCTGAAGACAAATCCACTTTCGATAAGAAAATAAAAACACCTGCACTCCGAAAAAAGAAGAAGAAGAAAAGACAGAAGAGTGGAAATACACCGTAGCGATGTACTCTCCCCGTGGAGAACAGCCTAAACTGCACACAGAGAAATCTGTTGTGACAAAGAGTAATAATACAATTCAATACAATACAATACGTGTCCAGTCAACACTCACTTTCATTGGCTGTGTATTCGTCACCTCCAGACGGCCCGCTTTGTCCTCCCACATGACGAGAGGCCTCCAAGGCCAGGGCTGCCAGTTTCCACCATTCTGAAAATCAACGCCCACGGCAATCTATACACACGCAGAAGATCAAATACGCACGTTAAAGATCCTGTAACCCATGTCAGCGTTCGGTGGGTTATGGAAACAAGAACATACCCAGCAAACATACCCCCGAGTATGGCTGTCAACATGGCGGGGTAAATAAGCAAGACGGTCATACACGTGAAATGTTACATGTCTGTCTGAGTGTGTGTGTATGTGTGCGTGCTTGAAATCTGATTGAATGACACAGGAAACGAATGATGAGCGCCCAGTGGCAGCCGTCAGTCGGATCTACCCAGGTAGGCAGCCTGTGGTGCAAATGACCCCGTGTTCGTAAAGTGCTTAGAGCCTGGTCTCTGACCGAGGATAGGCGGTGTATAAGCATCCATATCAATCAAGAAATAAATATGCCAATGAATCAAATTAATCAATATATCATCCAGTCATTATATCAATCAGTCAACCTATATATCAATTAATCAACCCAAATGATTATCACTCACTCACTCACTTACTCACCCACTCACTCAATCAATCATTCAGTCTATCAATCAATCAAGTGATCGATCGACGGTTGCAAAAGCCGATTAATTAGAGTGTTGGACTTTCAATCAATCAATCAATCATATAAATCAATCAATCGTTCGATCGATCAATGAACGTCACAGTGAAGTAGTTACAGTATTTAACTTTCTATCGATCAATTAATTAATCAACCATATCAATTAATCAATCGATTCATCGGTCTTTTCAAAAACTTCTCTGTAATCACGCTCAGTTTCCTTACATCTGCAACAGCAACACCGCCCCACGCATGTTAGTCACTTTGCATTATGATGTTTGAGGGATGGGGGAGAGGGGTGCGGGGAGACGTGGGGGGGAGAGGGGTGCGGGGAGGTGAGAGTGGGGGTGGGGGGGGGGACAGACAGAGTGAGAGTGGTCGTGAGTGGTTCATGTAATCTGTTTCTTGTCTTGTGCCCTGAGAGAAAGAGGGCTATGCAAATGTACATTCATCATCATCATCATCATCATCATCTTTTTTTTTCATATTATTATTATTATTATCATTATTGTTGTTGATGTTGTTGTGATGATGGTGAAGAAGAAGGTAATGATGATGATGATTATAATTTTTAGTAGTAGTATCATCATTATTATCATCAGCAGCAGCAGCATCATTATTGTTGTTGTTGTCGTTGTTGTCAGACAGCAGTGAAGACTCAGAGGCACACAGTGGCTGCAGTGACCCACCTGAAGACCACGAGGGGAGGTCTCTGAATCTGTGGTTGTAGAACAGGATCACGATGGCTTTGGTCTCGGCTGAAACAGTTCACAGCGCTCGTTTCTGTGTTTGTCTGTCAGTTGATTATCATTTGTACAACAGTTCACAACGCTCGTTTCTGTGTTAGTCTGTCAGCTGATTATCATTTGTACAACAGTTCACAGCGCTCGTTTCTGTGTTAGTCTGTCAGCTGATTATCATTTGTACAACAGTTCACAACGCTCGTTTCTGTGTTGTTTATCAACTGTCATTTATACACGGACTGACAGCGTTGGGTCCTGAACATTTGGCGCTGGGGATGTTCTTAGCACAGAGTCTTGGCAGTGAAAGAGTTAAAAGTGAATGGGATGGGACAACGTGTGCTTTTGGTTCGTAACCAACGTTTGCAGTAAACTTTCTGGTTCATTAGCTAGAGACAAAAAAGGAAGAAAACGCAAGTTTTATGTGTGTGTGTGGGTTTTGTTTGTTTGTTTGTTTGTTTGTTTGTTTTGATTGTGTGTGTGTGTGTGTGTGTGTGTGTGTGTGTGTGTGTGTGTGTGTGTGTGTGTGTTGCTGTTTCTTGTTTTGTTTTGTTTTTGTTTGTTTGTTTTTACCATAGAATATCAACTGAAACAGTACAGTCGAATATGATTGCAGAAAGACACGTCAGTGACTCAATCACTAACCTCCTTAAGCATTCCATACAAAGAAAAATCAGACAAAATTTGTTTTATTTTCAAAGCAATTATTTGATGACTGAGAGATTATTATTATTGTTGTTGTTGCTGTCAATGAATGAGGAGAAGAAGAAGGGGAAGAGAACAAGGCAGTACTCATACGGCGCAAACCTCCCATGCAATGGGCTCTAAGCGTATTACATAAAACAACACATATACAACAGTGCATAACAGCATACCTCTGCACATGAAAAAACAAAACAACACACGTCAATCAGTCAGCCGATATATCAAGCAGTCAAATCGAATCGATCCTATTCATCACCCACCTAAACGCATTTTAGCACCAGTCAGTGTAGAACACCCATGCCACTGAAATGCGACCAGATCATGGGTCTGTTGTCTGTGAACCTAATGCTCTTAATTTTCAGTGCTAGGATAGGCCCAATTTTCTTCGCATCACAGCTGTTCTTAGAGTAGACACCGTTTTTTCTGTGGTTGTTGCACAAGGAAATTTTGCACTCTAAACTGACTGGCGATGACAGGGTTAAAACAAACCAAACCAACAGAACCACTGTGGATAAACCGCGCGGTCACTCATTAGTCACTGCATTTTTCACTCACTCACTCAAACAGTTCCTTCTCTTCCCTCAAGGGAAACAACAAATCAAATCAAAACAAGACAACAACAACAACACCGTCAGCAACACCACCACCACCACCACCAACAAGAACAACAACCACCAACAACAACACTACCACCACCAACAACAACAACAACACAAAAAAACAACAACACCACCAAAAACACAACAACAGCAACAATAACAACACCAGCAACAGCACCAACACCAACAAGAACAGCAACAACAACAAGAACACCAACAACAGCACCACCAACAACAACAGAAACAACACCAACAACACAAAAAACACCACCACCACCAACAACAACAACAACACCAACAACAACAACACCAACAACAACAACACCACCAACACCAACACCACCACCAACAACAACAACACCACCAACAACAACATCAACAACAACACCAACAACAACAACAACAAGGGCAACAACAACAACAACAGGAACAAGAAGAAGAAGAACAACAACAACAACAACAAGAGCAGCAACAACAACAGCAACAAGAGCAACATCAAAATGTCAACAGACGCTGGTGAACAGACCATGGCAGTAGTACTCACAGACGCAGTGTATGTAGGTGAACATCCACTTGATGACGTGCACGATGACTGAAACAGTGGAGTTTGGTCAGTCACACTGTGTGTTTCACTGCGGCGTCAGCACGTTGTTTGTCAACAATTTGTGTGTGTGTGTGTGTGTGTGTGTGTGTGTGTGTGTGTGTGTGTGTGTGTGTGTGTGAGAGAGAGAGAGACTGTGTGTTTGCATGCGTGTGTACGTGCATGAGTTCGTGTGTGTGTGTGTGTGTCTGTGTGTGACTCTGTGTGCTTGTGTGCGTGTGTACGTGCCTGAGTTCGTGTATGTGTGTGTGTGTGTGTGTGTGTGTGTGTGTGTGTGTGCGTGTGTGCGAGAGAGAGAGAGAGAGTGTGTGTGAGTGTGTGTGTGTGTGTGGCGGGGTGCGGAGTAAGGTAAGATGAAGCGTTGAATCGGGACTGGTAAGTAGCTGTATGTGGTGTGAGAACAAAAACCAAAAAAAAATCAATTAATTAATATTCGATACAAAGAAAACATATGTCAGCAAAAAAAAAAACACACAAAAAAACCAACCCCCCCCCCCAAAAAAAAAACAACCAAAAAAAAAAACAAACAAAAAAACCCCACACACACAGCTTCAAAATAAAATGGTTGCCATACATACCTTAATTCAAACCATGTATGGAAATAAAACACAACTAGGTTAGATGTTGAAAAAATGGTGCAAGTTGATATGTAGGGATATGAATATCTATTACTTTTTATGAAGACTTATTTAAAATGACTTATTCAAACATTCTCAGTTGTTTTTGCTGAGAGTGTTATATGTGTATATCAATTATAGGGGGTGGGGGTGGGGGGGGGTTATGTTGTTGTTTGTTTTTATTTTATTTTCCTATTGCTACTATGTTTTTGTCAGATTTGTCTTTTCTCTTTTCCTAGTATATGTATTTATTCATTTATGTCTTCATGTCAATTGTCCATGTGTTATAAAAATGGGAAAATTTTAAAAAAACTTAAAAAAAGAGAGAAAAAAAGAAAGAAGAAACGAAGACACTAAAATAAAAAATAAAATGAAATATTTGTTTTAAAAAAAAGGAAAAGGAAGTTGGAAAGATCAGCCTTCAAGACCAAGCGCTTAGCGTCAGGCGCTGAGCAGTGAAAGAGTGTGGCTTCCATCCACATCAGACGCATAATGATGATGTGATCATCGTTTGAGGTTGTGTGGGGGAGAGGGCGGGTGTGGCGGAGCGGGGAGAGGGGACGGGGGGCGGGCGGGGGGGGGGGGGGGGGGGGGGGGGGGGGCCGGGGGGGGCGGTTTTTCTGCCTGTGCTTCCCGAAGGGGAAGACTTGGAACACACTTGCTGGTGTCATCGCCCACCTCACTTCACGGCTGTGTGTTTTCGGAGTGTAGGTCTTATTCCTAACCAATACCTCGCTCGAGTGTATATAATATGTATATCTTGGACCTCATGGACACTGCAGTAAATTACGATAATTATGAGACGAGACTAACTGGCCTGTCGCTGCTGCTGCTGCTGCTGCTGATGATGATGATGACGATGATGATGTTGGTGATAATGGTGAAGATGATGATGGTGGTGATGAAAAAGAGACAGACGGACTGGTTAACATATGCTCTTCACTAATAAATAAAAACAATTCTATTAATGTTTTATTATGTTACGTTATCAGCAGACAGAGCGACGCCGAGACATAACAAAATTATGTTTGATACTAACGATAAAGGTAAACAATCTTTTTTTCTTCTTTCCTAAATTTTTTATTCTAGTACAATATGACAAAGCACAGTGTATAATTATCATGACGAGCAGACAACCTTAATGGAAAAGAACGTTTTCGTTTCACTTCATAGTTCTCACGATGTGTGTGTTCGTTTGTTTATTTGCTTAGTTGTTTGTTTCTTTGTTCGCTTGTTTGTTTGTTAATGATATTGTTGTCCCCCACACACACCCCCACCCCACCCCCCACCGCCTATCTCCACCCCACCACCACCCGTTCTAATCCCTGGAGTGCTGCTGACAAGTATTATTATTATCATTATTACTACTACTTTTTTATATTTTATTTATTTATTTATGTACGCTTATAGTTGACTTCATCAAGTTTTTGCGCTTTATACATATTATTAGTAGTGGTAGTAGTATTTTTTATATATATATATATTTATCTATTATTTATTCACCCTTTATTTATTTATTTGTTTTTTTGTTGTTGTTTGTTTTTTTGGGTGGGTTTTTTTTTTTTAGTAGTATTATTAGT
>NC_134910.1:5568087-5590587 GCF_041734735.1 Babylonia areolata | reverse complement strand
ACTTCACCAGAGCACCTGTAAATAAGAAACTCTTAAGAGTTCAGAGGGGCAAATTACCACGTGAGCTGTAGAGATATGTATCATAAAACATGTGCAGTTGCAGCCTCCTACTCTAAACGGAAGTAAGCCAGGAGAAATATTTAATGAGCATCCCTCGTTTTGGGGGACAGAGACAGGAGTAAAGAGAGCGGGTCAGTCAGAGTCATGAGTTGTTCACAGACTGGACTGACTGGTCCGACACTCAGCATGGAAACAGAGAGGGAGAGTTTCAGTTTCACTTTTAGTTTTTTCAAGGAGGCGTCACTGCGTTAAGACAAATCCATGTAAGCTACACCACATCTGCCAGGCAGATGCCTGACCTGTAGCATAGCCCTGCACGCTTTGTCAGGCCTTAAGTGCATGCATGTCATATTGTATTACTAATTTTTGTCACAACATATTTTTGTGTGCGTGTGAAATTGGGGCTGCTCTCCCCAGGGACAGCGCGTCGCTACACTGAGAGCACCACCCATTCTTTTTTTTTCTTTTTTTCTTTTTTTCCTGCGTGTAGTTGTTTTTTTGTTTTTCTGTCAAAGTGGATTTCTCTACAGAATTTTGCCAGGGACAACCCTTTTGTTGCCGTGGGTTTTTTCACGTGTGCAAAGTGCATGCTGCAAACAGGACCTCGGTTTATCATCTCATCCGAATGACCAGCGTCCAGACCACCACTCAGGGTCTAGTGGAGTGGGGGCGGGAGGGGCTGGGGGGTGACTGGCGATTGTGCCGAAATACTGGCGACTGTGTATCAGAGTGGATTTCGTCTACATAGTTTTGCCAGAGGATAACACTTTCGTTGCCATGAGTTCTTTTCAGTGTGCCAAATGCGTGCTGCGCACGGGACCTCGGTTCATTATCTCATTCAAATGACTAGACGCTCAGTTTGATTTTCCGGTGGAGCATAGGATTTAGGGCCAGAGCGGTAACTGAACCCGGACGCTCAAAGCCACTGCACTGACAGACAAGTCTATTCTTCCACTTCCTTCCCTTTACTGAGGCAGACGAAAGAAAAATGCACCATAGTGAGGTCCCTTCATATCATCGTGTTTTCACCACCCGGAAAAATCTTTAGCACGCCCCCCCCCCCCCCCCCCCCCCCCCCGACCCCCTTCCCACCCTCACCCCCTCCCTCCCTCTCTTCCCATGTTCATGTTGCCGGGCAATACAGATTTTCGGGTCTTGGCTCGAGGTCAGCTCCAATATGACGGCTGTCATCCCAACGTCAGCTGCAGTAACATTGGTCAGACGGAAACTGTAACACATTCTGGCCGCTTTCCTTCTCCACACGCATTCCTTTTCCTCGACACGCATTCCTTCCTTCTCCTCGACACGCATTCCTTCCTTCTCCACGACACGCATTCCTTCTCCTTGACACGCATTCCTTCTCCTCCACACGCATTCCTTCCTTCTCCACGACACGCATTCCTTCCTTCTCCTCCACACGCATTCCTTCCTCCTCCTCCACACGCATTCCTTCCTTCTCCTCAACACGCATTCCTTCCTTCTCCTCGACACGCATTCCTTCCTTCTCCTCCACACGCATTCCTTCCTCCTCCTCAACACGCATTCCTTCCTTCTCCTCGACACGCATTCCTTCCTTCTCCACGACACGCATTCCTTCCTTCTCCTCGACACGCATTCCTTCCTTCTCCTCGACACGCATTCCTTCTCCTAGACAGTGGAGATCAGCAGTGGAGTATTAACTCTCTCCTCCTTGTTCGGGGGGCTTTTGGCAAGGAAGTTGGTTCCATTAAATGAATCTGCGGTTTATTCGGTGAGAAAAATAAATGCATACTAACATTACTGTGGTCACAAGTCAAATTTCGCCACAACGAAAATGTGACAAGCAATATTCTTTACAAACTGATAATCAAAAAAACGAATGGATAGAGCAGCGTTACTTGAACAAACAGTGTGTGTGTGCGTACTTTTCTTGTTAAGGCGACAGTTTCAGTTTCTGTTTCGAATGGCCTTCAAGATGTGCGGACTGATCCATACAGCTACACCTCATCTCAGTACGGTCAGTCCTCTCTTCTCCTCTACACAGACCCCTTGCAATATGTTGATGATGGTAATTGGGATGAAACGCTGTTAACGTCGTCTCTTTTGTCGTTCATATGGAGAGAGTTAAAAGCAGAAGGTTGGGGGAATAGGGTGGTGGGGGAGGGGGAGGGAAGAGGGGAGTGGGGTGGGGGCTACATGACCTGTGCATAGATCGAAGGCACTGAACCTCGAGGGAAATTCTCCATGGCAGGATGGTTCGAGTCATCGGGGATGGGGCATCCTCGGAGGCCTTCTGAATCACCAACGGTGTCAAGCAAGGCTGTGCGCCTCTACTGCCTCTGTTGTTAACCACTCCGTCAGTTTTCCGCCAGAGGATTAAAAAAGTAACACAAACATAATTATACATACTACACAGAACTACACAAGGCAGTAGACATACAAAACAACAACCATGCCAGCGGATGAGTCACGCGTCCCAGGAGGAAAATAAAACAACAACAAAAAACAAAAAACAAACCAAAAAACGCAGCAAAAACATGTCCATGTACAGACAACAAAATCAATAAGCAAGACTTTCTGAAAAAAAACAAAAAGAAACAAAAGAGGGGAAATGGACCAGTATCAGTATCAGTAGCTCAAGGAGGCGTCACTGTATTCGGTCAAATCCATATACGCTACACACCACATCTGCCAAGCAGATGCCTGACCAGCAGCGTAACCCAACAGATCAGCAAGACAGAAAATAAGGACAGAAGAGAAAACGATAAAGAAAGGGGGAAAACTGAAACATAGTGGTTAAAAAAAAAGAGGAAATGACATGCCACAATTTACATTGGGGAAGGATACCATGCATACTGAGAGAGAGAGACAGAGAGAGAGAGAGAGAGAGAGAGAGAGAGACAGAGAGACAGAGAGAGAGAAACAGAGACAGAGAGAGAGAAACAGAGACAGAGAGAGACAGAGACAGAGAGAGGTGAAAGAGGAGGACGGGAAAATGAATGAGGGAAGGAAACAGCTGAAGGAAGGAATGCACAAACAAACCGACAAGGAGAGAAAGAAAGAAAGAGAAGAGAGGAAGAAAGAGAGAGAGCGGAAGATAGGAGAGAAAGAAAGAAAGAGAGAGAACGGATGATAGGAGAGAAAGAGAGAGAGAGAACGGATGATAGGAGAGAAAGAAAGAGAGAGAGAACGGAAAAGAGGGGACAGAAAGAAAGACAGACAGAGAACGAAAGACAGGAGAGAAAGAGAGAACGGAAGAGGGGAGAGAAAGAGGGACAAGAAGAGAGAGGTTTTTTCCAACAAACAGTAAAGAACACGTCAGGACAGATGAATACCTGGAAGACTATTCGCCATGACAATAACAATCACGCCAAGACATCAAGACAGATGAATTTCTGGAAGACTATTCACCATGACAATAACAATCACGCCAAGACATCAAGACAGATGAATTTCTGGAAGAATATTCGCCATGACAATAACAATCACGCCAAGACATCAAGACAGATGAATTTCTGGAAGAATATTCGCCATGACAATAACAATCACATCAAGACAGACGAATACCTGCAAGAATATTCGCCATGTTCTTGTCTTGTCTCTTCTCTTCACACGTTCTTCTGGTTGTAAGGAGCAGGTGCGTGGTTCCTTTTGCTTCTGAATACACTGACGTTGTTGTTGTTGTTGTTTACTTTCTTCCTTCCTTCTCTCCTTCCTTTATTTTTTATATTCTATTCTGCGTTCCTTCTTTCCTTTTGTTTGTTATCAAATTCAAATTTAAGATCGTAGGTTTTGTTTCCTTGGTGCATCTAATCTTCTTGTTTTTGTTTTTTTTTGTTTTGTTTTTTGTTGTTGTCGTTCTTCTTCTTCTTCCTCTTCTGTCTGAATTGTCTGCTCAGCTTTTGTTGCAATCAGCACCAGTAACTGCCGTCGTTGGAAAATAGCGTTCAGGTGAGTGATCGTTCTTGACTGTGGTTTTCAGACTCCGTGTTTTTTGGCAGCTGGAAGTGGAGAGTGGGAGAAGCACGCGCAGAGAAAGGCAAATGACCTGTAGGGTGTGAAGACACCTGTACTTATAGCATCCACGTGATGAAGGTGGGGGAACAAGAGTTCGGGGAGAAAGGGGCGGGGCGGGGGTTGGGAGGGGGACGAGGGGAGAGGGCAAGGAGGGGAGAGGGCGGGGGAGGGGGATAAAGAGCATACAGGGTCAGGGGTTAAGGGGTGATAAAAAGCTTACATGGTTAGGGGTTGAATATGAGAGCTTTGACAGTGAGAAAGATAATCAAATCTTATAGTGGATTTTTTTTTTCTTTTTATTTGTGAGAAACTACGGTTTTTGAAATAAAAAAATTCATATGGAGACTCTGTGTGTGTGTGTGTGTGTGTGTGTGTGTGTGTGTGTGTGTGTGTGTGTGTGTGTGTGTGTTATTGATATCAAGAGAATGAATCTATTCATCAGCACATCATTTATGTGAACATGCATCTGTGTAAGATTATTTCAGTTAAACTGCCACTTTTCTTCCGAACTTTTCTGAGTGTCGCTGGGATCCGAACAGCTGAAAGCAACACTGTTGGTGTTGTTTTACATCGTGTATATCAGTGTGTTTTGATGTCGTGTTGCTCTGTGTGTGTGTGTGTGTGTGTGTGTGTGTGTGTGTGTGTGTGTGTGAGAGAGAGAGAGAGAGAGAGAGTGTGTGTGTGTGTGTGTGTGTGTGTTAAAACTGTCTGTTAATGTCCTCAAGCAAAACTGTGAAGACGTTCGTGATTTCTCTTTGTTTTTGCCTGAAGCTTTCAAACTGAGAGAAATTGCCTCTTCGTGAAAGGAATATAATTATGTTTTGTTATCTGTACTTATGCTTGTTTGCTCATGCTGTTTCATCGAGGTGTATGATGTTCACGTGAAGCCCTTCACTTCGGGTTGAGGCTTATATGTGAATAAACCATTCCATTCCGTTCTGTTCCCTCTTCTTCCTTCTCTGCGTTCGTGGACTGAAATTCCATCATTCACTCCTATGCACAGGTGGGCTTTTACGTGCGGGCCGTTTTTACCCCGCCATGTAGGCGGCCATACTCCGTTTTCGGGGACAACGTAGTTTGTAAGGATGGAAATCACTATGAATGTTGTCATGTAATTCAGGGTCAACAGTAGCTAGCCAGACGGTTTTCCCAGGTTACTGTTTTGAAAATGTCCTTATTGAGAGACTTTCCAACCCCCACGTGGCATTCCACATCACCTTCCTTTGTACCCCTCTTTCGTTGTTATTGCCTCCCTTTAGCTGAGCCAATGGTCCGGGATGCTCATAACTCTAGTCATCTATCGGTTGTACAGCACATAATTCTGCCCCCCCCCCCCCCCCCCCCCCCCCAATCCTGTTTTCATAACCATTCTGCTTTGCTGCCACCTTTCACCGAGCAACAATGGAAGTGCCGAAGATAAGACGTCATCATGACAGGGGAGGTCACCCCATGAGTACAACGAGGTCAGGGACATGTTTTTCACCGCTGACCTCTCCTCTCCATCCAGACCTCCATACGGAAGACGTTGATTAAATCAGGATCCTGAAGCTGCTAAAGACGTGGGATATCCTAGGAAGAAACCGCCCAATACAAAAAAGAAAAAGAAAAAAAGAAAACATTAAAAACCGTTAATTCTCCTCCAAACATGAAGGAAAATTAATTTATAGTTCGAAATGTTCCAGCTAAAAAAAATAATAAGCAGTTTCATTTACTACCAATCCACATTAGACCGCCCGCGTCATGAAAATTCCATATCGAACCTCCTATAATAAACAAATCAGTTTCTTTTGTAATCTTCTTAGAGCTGGAAAAGGCTCGCGATCAATATTGTTACCCACATAATTTTTATGGACTTCAAATGAAATTTGGCACGAATGAAAACAACAACAACATGATATTCTTTCGAAGTCATATTTCAACGTCCCTATGTTGTTGTTGTTGTTGGGTTGTTGTTGTTGCTGCTGTTTTTTTTGTTGTTATTGTTGTTTTTAACAGAATGAACACGTTGGGTTGTGCTGGGTCTGTGACGGACAGCATGCAGTTTGCTGTAAGAGCTGGGTGCTTCCCGATATATTATTGCCTCTTCTTGCCTGTTGTCTTTCACATCCAAATCATCTGTGTGTGTGTGTGTGTGTGTGTGTGTACCTCTGTGTGTGTGTGAGAGAGAGAGAGTGTTTCTGCCTCTGTGTGTGTGTGTGTGTGTGTGTGTGTGTGTGTGTGATGTTGCACTGCATCTGTTCAGACGGTCAAGGACACCAGCAGAATCAGCTGATCCAAGCTGGGTAAAAGAAGTGTCCATGAAGGCAATCAGGCAGCACGCGCACATTGCCGCTTGTTGCCACCAGCTGCGTCAAGCGCCCAAACCACGCAAAGCATACACTCTGCGGCGTCAGTCTCTCTCTCTGTCCCCGTTTCCATGTGCCCCTGTTTCTACATTTATCCCCGTTTCTATATGTTTCTGTCTCTCTGTGTCTCCGTTTCTGAGTGTCTCTGTCTGTGTGTACCCTTTTGTATGTACCCCTTCTGTATGTTTGTCCCCGTCTGTATGTTTGTCTTCGTTTCTATGTGCCCCCCCCCCCCCCTCCTCTCTCTCTCTCTCTCAACTCAACTCTTCTCTTCGAGGGCTGGATGGGGAAAAAAAAAAGCAAAAAAAAAAGCATCGTCTTGCTTACTCTATTACCCTAACAAAAAATATGTTTAAAAATCTCTCAACTCTTTTGCTGCCGTTGGTTATTTCAGGTTAGCAAAGTGCATGCCACACGTGGAACCTCAGTTTATCGTCTCATTCGAATGACTAGCGTCCACAGAAGCCTACTCAAGGTTTAGTGGAGGGGGAAAAAATCATAGAAACCATAATCGCAGGGAATTCAAGTGTCTATGGAGAAAATATTACCGAGTGTGGAATTCGAATCTCGTGTGCTCAGATTCGCCTGCTTTCTGTGAAGGACGCGTTTCAACGCCGCTCGCAATAACTAATAAGTGATTGAGTTCATCGCACGTTGGGACAAAGCCTGTACCCTGCGACCACACTCTGACCCCGCCCCACGTACTTCCCCTTAACTCGTTCATACCTGCGCTCGAGCGTTGCTGGAGCGTCGAATTCCTTTTCATTAATTAACTCTCTCCATACGAACGGCGAAAGAGACGACGTTAACAGCGTTTCACCCCAATTACCATCATCAAAATATTGCAAGCGGAAGGCTCTTACGATGAAGAGGTGAATGTTGACAAAGAATACCACAATTCTGACGACAGAAGCTAAAGGTTGGGTCATTGAGACACCCACTGGACATCCGAGGGGTCTGTGTAAAGGAGAAGAGAGGGCTGGCCGTACTGAGTGAGTTAAAACGGTTTCCGTGTTAAGTGACCACATTATGCATAAACTGCAAGCAAATGGGACTAACTGCTGCAGTATTTCCGGTTTTGTTAACACTTGTCGACTAGAAGGGGAAAAAAATGTCGGTCGATTTCAGTTTATTTTCCATGTTTTTCCTGCATCGAAATAGCGGGGAAGCCTGTTTGGACTGTAAACTCCACAGCGTTGAATGGATTAACGTTACAGTCGTTGTTCGTGACTGCTACCACGAAAGCTGACAAATCACGTTTACATCTGCACGTTTTCTTCAGTGGACATTCTTTGACCTTTTTTTTTATTTTTTATTTTTTAGATATAATTATATATATCTCAGACGTGTCGAGGTACAAATATTGACTCGTGTACCGCTTCGGGTAATCCTATAATCCTGCGTTATCGTTTCATTTGAACTGACCTGGAATTCCCCGAGGTCTTGACACCTGTGTAATTCAGCTGACTGACTATCCGGCTTCCTCCCCTTCCCTGCACTCGTCTAAAGGGGAACAAAGGGGGAATGAGAGGTTGGAGAAGAGAATGGAGGAGTGTGTGTGTGTGAGAGAGGGTGTGTGTGTGTGTGGGGGGGGGTTCACTGCCGACCCTGTCACGTTGTTTCCTCGTGTTGCCTTCCTGAGGCAGCGTGGCAGAATGGGTTGAGCCGTACGTTGGACTTCAGATCCAGAGGTCTGGGTTCGAACCCTCGTTTCGGCCCCAGTGGTGTTGTCCTTGGGAAAAGCACTTTTCTCCGATTTTCCTCACTCCAACCAGGCGTGAATGGGTACATGATTTGGTTGCGGAACGTTATTACCACAGTGAGAGGCGAGGATAGTACCCCACGTTTCAGTACGTTGCTCCAGACACAGTAGATATGAATTAACTGCCCCAATGGCCCTAAAAAAAATAAAATAAAATAAAAATAAAAAAGGCTATAACTATGGGACCTTTAACCTTCAGCCTCCCTGGTGTTAGGACATACAGGTCCTTGAACTCTCCCTCCTCCACCTCCTCCACTCTCCTGGTAACCCGTTGAGTCCATCAGCTACATAACTTGACAACCGTAACATTTCTTCTTCTGCGCACGTGGGTTGGGACTCTCATGTTTACTCGTATGTGCAAATGGGAGTTTAGCCGTTCTTACCCCGTCATGTAAGCAGCCATACTCCGTTTCCGATGGTATGCATGCTGGGTGTGTTCTTGTATCCATAATCCACCGAACGCTGACATATGTTTACAGGATGTCGAATATCGTAAGTCATATCAGTGCCCTACACCCTGTCCAGATATTTCTGTTGGATAGTTGGACAGTGCGGTGTTGGTGACTCTAAGTTTAGAGCTGGGACAACGGTATCTTTCTTTGGTTAGGATTAACTGTGTGATACATTCACAGGGGGTACGCACTGCTTTAGGTATATATATATATATATGTATATATATATATATATATATAATAAATTAATTAATTAATTAACGCAGGATGAAACTTGGCTATCTATATGTGGAGTAAGGAGGGAAATTAATGTATTTCCAGGTCACGATCGTGGCGGGTCAGTAAGTTGTTGGTGTGTGTGTGTGTGTGTGTTAGTGTGTGTGTGCGCGCGCGCGTGCGTATTGTGTGCGTGTTCGTGTGTGTGTGGATGTGTGTGTGTGTGTGTGTGTGTGCGCGCGCGCGCGCGTGCGTATTGTGTGCGTGTTCGTGTGTGTGTGGATGTGTGTGTGTGCGTGTGTATTGTGTTCGTGTGTGTGTGTGCGCGCGCGCGCGTGCGTATTGTGTGCGTGTTCGTGTGTGTGTGTGTTCGACGCCCTGGATTTCCTTTAAAAAAAAAAAAAAAAAATATATATATATATATATATATATATATATAAGTATGAAAAGAATGGGTGAGGAGCGAGGGATTTTCTATTTTCATTTTATTTTCAAAGATTAAAAAAAAAAAAAAAAATGGGGGTGAGGGGTGGGGGAGAGTTGGAGTGAACAACCAGCACACAAAGGTCTATATTAATCCCCACTCCTCTCCAAAATCATCAGCCGAAAAAAAAAAAAAAAAATCTACAGCTCACTCTCTCTCTCCACGCCGCAATCCCAGAGCTCCCATGTCATGGCGACAATGACGTCAAGAGATCAAGTGATGACGCACGAGGGCTTAGAAAGTCGCCACGATCACGCAGTCTGAAGTTCGCAGGACTGAAATCTTACGGATTCTTACGGATTTCAGTCGATCTCATTCTGTGATCCTCCCACCTCCCCTCTTACCCCCCACACACACTAATGTAAACTTTCGCCCAATCGTTTCCTATCAATAGCCGAAGCTTCCACAATCTCTTCGTAATAATAGGGTGGGGAGGGCTGGTGGGAGGAAGGGCAGTGGGGATGGGATATTTGATTATTTTAGTTATTATCGATGTGCATGCATACGTGTGTGTGTGTGTGTGTTGATATGCTTTGGTCATTGATCTACAGTAGAAACTGGCATTAATAACTGTCAATGATCAACAGTACAAACTGACCTCAATAACTATCAGTAAAATGTCCTATTCAAAACACAGACACACACACACACACACATACTGGCACAGACACACACATATTGGCCCCCCTCCCCCCGCCCCACACACACATTATTGGCACCGACACACACACATATTGGCACTCCCCGAACACACACCTCCCAACCCCCCCCCCCCTCCCCCCCCCCCCCCCCACACACACCTCCCCCCAAAAAAGGAAACACAATTGTCACCCATACCAGTTTTCACAAAGATTACATTAACAGATTATGCCATTCAGTCTAATACAAACAGGACTGTGTGAATTTAATAAACATTACACAAACACAGAAAAGAAATGTTCAAAATGTTAATTTCATAATACTTTTATTGCTTCTTCTTTTTTTCGTTTTTCTTTTTTTCTTTTCTTTTTTTTCTCTTTTTTTTCATCCGAAGTTTCACATCACAAATTGTTAAAACGTATGAGACAAAAATAAGGGAACAATTCATATTGTGAAGTTAAATCTCTCCATACGAACGGCGAAAGAGACGATGTTAACAGTGTTTCACCCCAATACCATCATCAAAATATTGCAAGCGGAAGGCTCTCATTCTGAAGAGGTGAATGTTGACAAAGAATACCACAGTTCTGACGATGGAAGCTAAAGGTTGGGTCATTCAGACAACCACTGGACATCCGAGGGGTCTGTGTAGAGGAGAAGAGAGGACTGGCCGTACTGAGTGAGTTAACAGTCCTATATCCTTTCACAGCCACCGTTGCAGCCATCCAGGTTTCTGCATGTAAAGCTGGCGCCCAATCCTCTCCCTCCGCCGTTTTAACCTTCTGGGGTTTGTGTGAACATGGCCAACCATTCATGCCAACACACACTTTATATCATTAAAAAAAACAAGAGAGGCAAGGCCTTCAAGACTCACTTGTGATAAATTAAGTCCCCTAGCATTAATTACAGAGTAATTTCCCTTTTTTACTATCTGCCCCAAAACGTTTGCAAAATAAATAAAAATTCCATGCTTAGCAAAAGAAGTTTTTGTTTGAACAAAAAATGATAATAATGACTCCTCTTGTTGTTGTGTCAGAATATGAGGTCAAAGTGCCAAGTTTAGAGAATACAAAAAATATAAATATAACAGTAAATGCAGTTTGCATATAATTAGGCTTCTTTTTATTATTTTTTTGTGCCCATCTCAGAGGTGCAATATTGTTTTAAACAAGATGACTGGAAAGGACTGAATTTTTCCTATTTTTATGCCTAATTTGGTGTCAACTGACAAAGTATTTGCAGAGAAAATGTCAATGTTAAAGTTTACCATGGACACACAGACACACGGACACACACACACAGACAACCGAACACCGGGTTAAAACATACTCACTTTGTTTACACAAGTGAGTCAAAAACCCACAATAATAAATAGATCCAACCTGTGGCACAGATGTACCAAGTATGTCAAACTTGTGCCTAGATCTTTCTCATCTTTTTCCTCGAGCTGATGATGATTTCAAAGGAGACTGTATGTGTATGGCGAATTACAGCTGTGACTTAAAATCCATGTGTGCTGGAAGGCCCAGATCATTTTGATAACTGTACGGTACAAAAATCTCTTCAGGTGGTGTTCGGTCAGACTGTATCACAAAGTTCAGTCAGTCAGTGTCATATGTATGCTTCTGACTTGATGAAACAAGGTTTTCAGTCCTTCACCAATAGGAAAAGTTTGTTTATTTTCTCATTCATTGGGCTGTTTCGAGTTCCACTCTCAAAAATAATAAAGCAAACCAGTAAGAAAAAGAATTAAAAAAAAGAATGAGTGATATCACACACACACACACACACACACACACACACACACACACACACACACACACAGACAATGTCTAAAATCACGAAAATTACGCAAATGAACTACTCTAGTGCAATTCACACACACACACACACACACACACACACACTGTCACATGCATGCAACAACAAAAATGCACGCACACCACACCTACACAACACCACACACACAAACAGTATTTTTGAAGAACACATACCTTCCACCCACAACAACAACAACAAAAAATTGTATACAAAAGCAACGGACCAAAAAACAAGAGACACAAGAAAGTATTCTGCTGTTTCAGCAGTCAGTAATTTATCTAAGGACAGCAAAGGTGTTCATTACCAAAGGCATACAACCGCTCACACACAACACTAAATATCTCCCAAATGCTTGCACACCACTACTGAAGGAAAGGAACATGTCCAAAACGTCCCCATGCCATGAACGTGACATTTTTTTTCAAACTCCAGTACTGCCAGAACACAGAATGGCATTCAAGTTGCCCATGTGCTACACACTGAATTACATGTCTCAAAAACATGATTACATTTCTCTGCCTGGATCCTGTTGTTTCCATCTCAGTAAAATAAAATAAAATAAAGGCGGGGGCCACAAGAAATGCTGTCTGGGAAATGCACCATGGTTCATGTGCATCCCAATTCCAAATAACTAAACCCTAATATATATATATATATATATCTTTGATCACACATACTCTTTTTAGAACTTGTGTATTAATTGTTCTGTGCATCTTTTGATGTTGTTCATCTACAGAAACCCACCACCCAAATATGATGACAAAATAGTGAAATACTGAAGGTATACACATATATGATAGTCGAGTCATGTCCAATTATGACCACCAGAACAGCAGAGGTAACTCCTGACCCTTCTATCTAGGCAAGATTTTGATTGTAGTGGAGAGTGTTTCACCCAAGTTACATCCCCACTCTCTCGACCAAGGGGGCTTTTGCACAGAGTTGGGGTAACCCCCAGTGACCAACTAGCCCCCAAGGCTGCAGAACTTAGAGCCAGTGCAATCCTGCCACCTAGTTAGAGAGTCATACTCATAGTCTACACACACACACACACAATTCTAAACAAAAAAAAGAAAAAAAAAAAAAGAAGAAAAAACTATAAATAAATTATCACTGCAGTGGAGAAACCATTGATCATACAGCTGTAAGTTTGTGTTCATTTCTTATATTGATCATACAGCTGTCACTTTGCTGTTGGCCCACCTGTAAGTTTGTGTTCATTTCTTATATTGATCATACAGCTGTCACTTTGCTGTTGGCCCACCTGTAAGTTTGTGTTCATTTCTTATATTGATCATACAGCTGTCACTTTGCTGTTGGCCCACCTGTAAGTTTGTGTTCATTTCTTATATTGATCATACAGCTGTCACTTTGCTGTTGGCCCACCTGTAAGTTTGTGTTCATTTCTTATATTGATCATACAGCTGTCACTTTGCTGTTGGCCCACCTGTGAGGTTACAATCTCAGTCTTTGATATTGATCATACAGCTGTCACTTTGCTGTTGGCCCACCTGTGAGGCCGCCCCGCATATACTGCACCAGTGTGATTTCCCTTCCATTTCCATGTGGGTTTTCATGTGGCCCTTCAGCATGCTGGACTGCAAGAAACCCGCACCGCACACCTCGCACTTGAAGAGCTTGGTGCATGTAATTGTATGAATCATCATGTGCTTTTTAAACTTTTGAAATGTCAATGTCTCATATACCCCTGCAGGGCATCCAGCTCCAGGGTCACCCTCCACAAACACAAACCTCACAATAACACATGTCCTACCCCACACCTGAATGCCTGCAGTCTTTATCAACTAACACAAACCTCACAATAACACATGTCCTACCCCACACCTGAATGCCTGCAGTCTTTATCAACAAACACAAACCTCACAATAACACATGTCCTTCCCCACACCTGAATGCCTGCAGTCTTTATCAACTAACACAAACCTGATAATAACACATGTCCTTCCCCAAACCTGAATGCCTGCAGTCTTTATCAACTAACACAAACCTCACAATAACACATGTCCTACCCCTCACCTGAATGCCTGCAGTCTTTATCAACTAACACAAACCTCACAATAACACATGTCCTACCCCTCACCTGAATGCCTGCAGTCTTTATCAACAAACACAAACCTCACAATAACACATGTCCTTCCCCACACCTGAATGCCTGCAGTCTTCGTCAACTTACACAAACCTGATAATAACACATGTCCTACCCCACACCTGAATGCCTGCAGTCTTTATCAACTAACACAAACCTCACAATAACACATGTCCTACCCCACACCTGAATGCCTGCAGTCTTCGTCAGCTCTTTCACTGCCAAATTTCTGTGTGAAAAACACTTCCAAGCACCTGATATTTTAGAAATGATGCTCTGTCGCAGGCTTCGGTTCACGTCAAAACAGTACGATGGACTTGTTCACTTCAAACTCGGCCAGGGGGCAAAGGTCAGTCATCATTCTATTGGCAGGAAACTAGCTGCAGCTGTTGAGCATTGTTACAATGTGAAAAACAATCTTATCAACATGACCCCTCAATGTCAACAAAGTCACTTATGGTGGTGCACTGTGTTGTCAACTAAAGTTGCCTGTGGTGGTGAAAGAGTTAACACAAACCTTGGTACAAAATGCCAAACTAATCCAAAACAACAAGAAAGACAGAAGCAAAACTTCAGAAAGGTGCACACACACACACACACACACACACCCATACACACAGAGTTGATACAATGTATAGATCCAGAAGCAAATCCCACCAACAGCATATGAAACATTTGTCTTTAAATCTTGATAAAAATTGACACCAATATTAAGTAAATTCCACCATAACGTAAGCAATTCCACATGCTATCAACCAATCACACCCCAATATCAAATGCTAACATTTTAAGAAAAAGCAACCAAAACATACACTTGCATACATTCCATACCCACAAAATAACAACGGTATTCCCAAACCTGTTAAAATAATGAGGAAACAATTAACAGTATTGTGTTGTAATACTTTTTTTTTGTCTTTAAAGACTTGTCATATTGTCTTCATCTAATCATGAGGGGAAAAAAACAAAAAAAACAAATCACTGAATGAAGAATGTCTCAGCTGTTTGTCAGTTTCACTTCATGCCAGCAGATTTCCTAAAAATAGTGAAATTGAAAAAAGTAATAAAAAACGAAAGAAAAAAAGGAAAAAAAAAAAAAGGAGACAGTTGCGTGACAGCTACACCGGCAGTGGCACCTCAATGATTTCAAAGGTGGCAATGGACATTTCAGGGTAGTCCTTGTGAATCTTGTGCACATGCTTTTTCAGACTGGCAAACTTCTTGAAGGCCGCCCCACATATACTGCACCAGTGGGACTTGCCTTCCGTCTCTGTGTGGATTTTCATATGGCCCTTCAGCGCATTGGACTGCACGAAGGCAGCACCGCACACCTCACACTTGAAGGGCTTGGTGCCCGTGTGGATCATCATGTGCTTCTCAAACTGATCCTTGGCGTAGCGCGCTTCCCCGCAAATCTCACAGACATATGGGCGGGCCCGGTTCGGGTTGTGCATGCGGAAGACGTGGCTCTTCAGGCTGCCTGACTGGATGAATCTTCTGTGGCAGTGCGGGCACTCAAACTGCTTGTCGTTGGTGTGGATCTTGATGTGGTTCAGCAGGTTGCTCTTGCGACTGAAGCGGGCGCCGCACTGCTGGCAGATGAAGCGCTTCTCTCCCGGCTGGTGCAGCTGCCGGTGCCCCTTCAGGTACTTGGCTGACTTGAAGGAGCGGCCGCAGATGTCACACACCTCGGGTCTGTCCGTGGAGTGGGTGGTCCTGTGGGCTGTCAGAGCGTAGTTGCTGGCAAAGTTCTTGGGGCAGTGGGGGCACTGGAAGGGCTTGACCTCGGCGTGGCGGTTGAGGTGCACCCGCAGGTGGCTGCGGTTCTTGTAGGTGGCGGGGCACTTGGGGCAGGCGTAGGGCCGGCTGCCATGGTGCTGCTGCAGGTGCTGCTTCAGCTCCCGGCGTGACCCCATCTCCTCTTCGCACATGTCGCACGCGTATGTCCTGGCCACCTTCCTCGGCTGCAGCCGCCTCTTCTTGCTGGGCACACAGTCAGTGCCAGTGTCTGAGTCCATCACGATGCTGACCTTGGACGCCAGCCTGCTGCTCCCTGGTGGCTGCGTGTCCAGAGGAGCGATGTTGGTCTCCGTTTTCACAGCTGGCACCCCGCTCTCTGCTTTCACCTTTCTCAGCATACCTGCAGGCTGACTATGTGGTCGTGATGTGGGCAGCGTCACTTTGCCCAGGTCCTCTTGCTCCATGATGACGATCACCTGGCTTTGGAGGTCGGGTTTCTTGTCCTGCTCCTGAGTGGACACAGTGCACTTCTCTGGCCTTTCCGCCCCCTGTTCCTGCCGACTGCTTTGTTCCTGTTTCACAGAAACCTTTTCCTTTCCACTCTTCTCCACTCTCTCTTTGCTTTCATGTTCATCCAGGATGTCCTCATCCTCATCTTCGTCGCTCTCTGGGACGTAATCTTCATCACGATCGTCATCAAAGAACTCTTCCTCCGCAGTGGCAGCATCAAAGGTTTGCTTCTTTCGTCCTCTGCTCTTTGATTCGTTCTTCAGATCTTTGTTTTCTTTCCTGCCACTGCCTGGCCACCGTCCCTTTCTCCCACGTCCTGACCTCTGACCTTTCTTGCTGCCGCCAGTGCTCTTTTCCTGAGGCGGGGCCGGGGACTGGGTGAAGGACAGGAAGGATGGGCGTTTCTTGTCGTAGAAACGTGTGCGCATGGTGTGGCTGACCACGGGAGGCGTCGTCTTCTGAGGACTTGGCGCCGGGCTGGAGGAGTCGGCAGCATCCACCTTTCTCTTTCTGCCAGGAGTGTTCAGCTTTCTGGCCAGGCTTGCCGACTGGCCCACCTGTACGTCCGGCTCAGCAGGCTGACCTCTCACGTTGCCTGCCTCCTCACCCTCACTGTTCTCCACTTCTGGGCCGCTGGACTTGCCAGCCTTGCCTTCTGGCTTGGCCTGTTCTTCGCTTTTCACATCTGTCTCGTCTTCCAGCTTGGCCTGTTCATCGCTTTTCCCTTCTGTCTCAGCAGAGTCGTTGAGAGCGTTGGCAGCATCATTGATGTCAGGCTGTGGATCAGCAGAATCAGGTTCAGGCAGCAGGCAGGCGGCAGCATCAGCGTCAGTGTCAGCGGGACAGTGAGTGACAGCCAGGCTGTGGGTGGCGCCCTGTGTGACCTTGATGCACGCCTCCTCCAACAGGCCTGTGGTGCCGGTGCTAACCTTGACCTTGCCTTCAAGGACACTGATGGCTGTCTCTAGGTCCTCATCGTCCACCTTCTCACGCTTGAACAAGGGCTCACAGTAGTAGTCGCTTTCATCCTCACTCAGCTCATTCTGTCAAACAGAACATGAATGGTTCAGTCAAAGTCAACTGATGAGATCAGAAAACAAACTGTATTTACCAAGTGAATTTATTGAACCCTGCACTCAGGCACAAAAATTTGTTTCTTTAAAAGTAAAAACACAGTTTCCAAGTTCCTACATATGCATAAACCACAAGCAAAGGGAACTAACTTCTACAGTATTTCCAGCTGTGTCCACTCAATGTCAAATTGGAGGAAAAACTGGTTGACAATACATTTTCTGCCTTTTTCTCCATCAGTATGAAAGGGAAAGGTTTGAATGGGTCTCCTGTGATGAGATCTTGGTTATCTTTGATGTTGTATGTGGCACGGAAGTCAACATCCAGCACCTGCTTGTACACCATGGCTGATGGTTTGACAAACCTTACAAGCAGCTCCCTCAGAAGACCTTCAAGGCATGCTTTCAGGAATTGCAGCTTTGGATCATCACTCTACAGCTCTGTGTTGACAACCTCAAAGACCTTGATCACATCTAGAAGAAACATGCAGTACAGCCTGCTGGTTGGTGACTGGAAGGTTTTCCTCAGCCTTTTTGGTCTTTTCTTGTTCAATGGAACCAAAATGGGGAGTTCATATTATACTCCCAGTTTGGTTAAATATACTTACCATGTCAAACTCATGCAAACCAGGCCTATCTGTTTGCTCTTCTCAGCCAAAATTTATTGCAGCAACTCAGTGATGCGACATCTCACCATCAGACCGCCGTCTGCTAGCCAGTGAAATGCCGTTTCTGGCAGTAGGTAAACAAACATTCCAATGGCCAACAAAGAAACATGAAATCGAACAGGCTTTCAAAAAATGGCTTTGGTACTGTTCGGACAGTTCCGGATTTTCACAAAGTGGATTCGGTAATATTTGGCAGCATTTCCATAAGCCTCGACGAAATGTCTTCGGCAATGGTCGGAAAGCCATCGGAGGGTACACTTGTACTCACTAGATAGTTTGGGGAAAAAAATGTTACGGTCGGATTTGAAAAAAAAATTTCCAGACATACAGCAATTAATCGTATTTCCATGACAACCTGTCCATTTTATCAATTTTTTCCGGGACAAATACAGGCCCCCAGTAATGGTAGCCATGCCTGAGTAAGGATACCTGTAGGCCAGCAGTCTCACCTTGGACAACGCATGTAAACAACTGGACAGATCCTCCGCCGGGGCGCCGATGGCAGTGAACATTTCTGTTGCTGTTTCAGATGCCACACGCTGCAAAGGTTCTGCTCCACCAGAGGTCTCTGCAGGCAGCTGGGTCCCTCCTGGCTCCAGGCATTCTTTGCCAACCACCGTAGTGCCTTGCGAGTCCAGCTGCAATCCCCCTTCTGTCAGGGGCTGTGATACCGACGTGAGCAGACAGGCCGTGTCCAGCTGTGAGGCAGTGACTGACGGGGAGGATGACAACAACTGGTACTCCCCCCCTGTCGTCACCAGGCTCTCCACTTCCACCGAGGGCTCTGTCTTCTGCTGGGAGTCAGAGTCTGTGGAAAGGGACTGGGACTTCAGCTTCATGAGGATCTCTGGTGTCAGCAGGGATTTGGTGGTGGTGGTGGTGGTGGTGTTGGCGGCGGCGGCAGCAGTGATGTGAGGGTGCAGCAGAGATGCCTGTGTTTCTGTGACGATGGCTCCCTGCATGGCGCACGCCTCCACTAGAGCTTCCAGCTGATTGGACGACATAATCTCTCCTCTGTCCTCACCCAGGTCCACGTCACCCAGATCGTCCGCCTGTTTAAAGGTAACAATAGAAAATTATAGAATGAACACTGATTAATTAATCAAAAAAGATAAAACACTCACCCCAAAATTTGGGGATGCTCAAGACTACTGTCATTCTTTCCCTCTCTCTCTAAAGCTCTCCTTTTTTTACGAGTGCTTGAATGCAAGTATGTATGTGCCCCTGTGTGTGACTGAGTGTGTGTGTATGTACATGCATGTACATGTATGTGAATGTGTGTGTGTTTAAGTGATTACATATTAGTGTGTGTGTCTGTGTGTGTGTAATTACATGCATGTGCATAAGTCTATGTGTCTGGGTGCATATGATTGTCAACATAACCTGTTTACCTGTTCCAACACAACCTATTCTTGAATCTGGAAATAAAGCAAAGGCGACAGATAATTATGGGTCTGTAGTGTCTGTGTGCACCAGCATGCTTGTCAACAAGATGAATAATTGCCATCTACTCTGAGCAGTATGGTTTAACAATAATATCAATAATAATGATAACAATAATAATGACAATAATAATAATAATGAACAGTATTTGTATAGCACAGTTTCTCTAACTATAACTTACAAGTGGACTGAGTCATAAATGCACTGGCTACCACTAATGAACAAAACAACTGAAATTAACAGTGGAGGAAAAAAAAAAATCACAAAAAAATACCACACACAACAGATGAATTTTTTAAGCTGGGATCTAAACATACGGTGCATTAGTCAGTGCCCAAGACCAAAATGCATCACATTCCAGACAGAGGGAGTGCAAAAACTAAACCTGCAATAGCCAAAAGACTTTAGATTTATTTTGGGGACTTTTGAGACTTTTTCCTGAGAAGAAAAACACAGGTATGTAAACTTTTATAGCACACACACATATTTAACATTTAGTACATACATGTAATGTCATTAAAAACAACAACAAAACCCAACAATAAAAGGTCAACAGAAAAAGGAGCGTTCAATGGCTGGTGAATTGAGAAGTCTAATCATCCTTGGACAACTGAAAGTTCAAAATTCTTGTAGGCTGTAAAAGTGTAACAGCAAAGTGTACACCACAGCAACAGTCATCCCTGTCTCATAATTCATATTACATCTGAGAGTGTTACTGTTCGGGTGAATCAAGTCTTCTCACCTCTCACAAGCAGATGGCAGGCAAGCAGGCACACATGCCAGGCACATATTCCACACACGCACATTGACGTGTACACACAGACACAGATACAGACACCGCTATTAGTATCAGTTTCAGTAGCTCAAGGAGGCGTAACTGCGTTCGGACAAATCCATATACGCTACACCACATCTGCCAAGCAGATGCCTGATCAGCAACATAACCCAACGCACTTAGTCAGGCCTTGAGAAAAAAATAAAAATAATAATAATAAATATTTTTTTTTTTTTTTTTTTTAAATAAAATAAAAATAAAATAACAAAACAAAACAAAAAATACCTTTTTTTAAATTAAAAAAAGTAAATAAATAAAAAATAATAGATAAATACATAAAAATACTACTACTAATAATAATAATACTATTTATAAGGCGCAAAATCTTGATGAAGTCAACTAAAAAAAAACAAACAAAAAAAAACAAAAAACAAACCCAGACAGACACATATATACAGACACACACTTACACACATATGCATGCCACACATACACACACACACAATCAGACAATGCATGCCACACACTCACACACACATATGAAAACACATACATGCACACACACACACATACACCCACACATACACATATGTATACATACACACACACATGCATGCCACGCAGACACACACACATACACACAAACACACACTCTAACACACAGAGACAAACACACACACTGAAACACACACACACACATACACACACACACATACCTTCACCATAACCAGCTGCTGAGCCTCAGACATGGATGGAACCTGCTCTACATCAGTGACGTCAATCAGGATGGTGTCCCCTGGCAAGACAGAATCCTCAGAGGGAGTGCCATCCTGCTGCAGGAGGGAGGAGGCGGTGGTGGGCTGCGTCATGTAGATGTTGCAGGGTACACAGTACTGCACCACGGGGCCCGAGCACTTCACACACTGCGTCAGCTGAAGGTCCGACGTCTTCTCATAGCTGTCAACAACACCGCTTAGACATTGCATGGAATTTATGGTGTGGTATGGTATGGCATGGTATGGTATAGTATGATATAGTAATATTAGTATGGCATGGTATGGTATGATATTGTATGGTATAGCACAATATAGTAATATTAGTATGGTATGGTATGGTATGGTATGGCATGGCATGGAATGGTATGGTATTGTGTGGTGTGGCGTTGTATGGTATGGTATGGTGTGGTGTGATATGATATAGTATGGTATGGTATGGTGTAGTGTGGTGTGGTATGGTATGGTATGGTATAATATGGCACGGTATAGTATGGTATGGTATGGTATTGTATTTGTGATTTTTATTGTACTGCAATATTATCTTTGCATTCACAGTATTGTAGTTGTACTGAACACACAATGTTGTATTGTATTGTATTTATATATAATTATCTTTTGTCACAACAGATTTATGTATATTGCATTGCATCACATTGCAATGTATTGATCTGCACTGTACTGTATTGCATTGTATTTGTATAGTATTGGATGGTAATGCACTCTATTGTACTGTATAAATATCTTTTTTGTCACAACAGATTTTCATGTACTGCATTGCAGTGTATCTTATTTTATTGCTTTGTATTTGTTGTTGTATTGTACTGATTCGCATGGTATTGTATTCTATCGCATTGTGTTGTATAATCATCTTTTGTCACAACATATCTTATTTAGTGTACTGCATTGCACTGTATTGTATTGCACTGTATTTGTTATTGTATTGTATTGTTTTGTTCCGTCCCAGTTCAAGTGCAGAAACTCTAATCTATACACTAGATCTTATATAACTGAACATCAATGTCAACTCACAGTCAAGCCACTTCAAGGCCTTCTATCACAGAGACCTTGTCTTGCAGCTGAGACAGTTCAGCAAGGTTCAGAAAAGCTTGTATTGATCAACATACATACATTATAAATACAATATTCAGATGTTTTCTCTCACTCTCCTGTTTCATGTACTTTTTCTACTCTTTGTGATGAAGGGTTGCAGGTTCTAAAAGAGAAAGTGAAGTGATCAGGAAACGACAACAGACTACTCACTGCTGGAGAAGGAAAGCAGCCACGTCGCAGTCAGTGTTCAGTTCCAGACTGCGTGCCAGAGTTCTCCAGTTCATGTAGGTGTCACTGTCCACTGTCAGGTACTGAAGGCATTCCTGCTTGTGTGTCAGCACTGTTGACAGCACCTGGCTGTACATGTGCCTGCTTCCTGGGCCAGATGACATGTCTGTCTTCTGAATCTGTCAGGGATATTAAAAAAAGAAGAAAAAAATCATATTAAAAATCTATTAAGTGGTTATCATGTCAGTTTAAATCAAAATAAATTACAATTGCTTTGCCTGACCAAGAAGAAAGGAAGGTGGCATAATGGTTAAGAGCTCAACTGCCAATACAGTGTCCATGAGGGACTGGGTTCGAT
>NC_134910.1:5525587-5563087 GCF_041734735.1 Babylonia areolata | reverse complement strand
GAAAAAAAAGTGCTCTTAATCTCTCTGAGTACATCAGTGCATGACTGTTACTGGTTGTTGATATCTTGTATTTTGTTGCATACATGTGAATTGTATGCACAACAGTCTCTACTCTCTCACCCCTGTCTCACCCACCCCACTATTACCCAATTTTTATTTGAATGAGATGTGAATAGTTATGAATATGATGCTTTGCTATGTGTGCAAGTCCATAATTGATACTGCTAATCCATAGTAGTGTTGTTGCATATTCTGTGTGTCTGTCTATGTCAGTGTGTGTGTGATTATGTGTGTATACCATCAGATCAAGCGCGCACGTGTATGTGTGTGTGTGTACCATCAGGTTCCCTGTGTGTGTGTGTGTGTGTGTGTGTGTACCATCAGGTCATGTGTGTGTGTGTGTGTGTGTGTGTGTGTGTTTATATACATGTGATGTGAACCATCAAGTCGTGTGTGTGTGTGTGTGTGTGTGTGTACCATCAGGGCATGTGTGTGTGTTTGTATGTGTGACATCAGGTCATGTGTGTGTGTGTGTGTGTGATCAATGCTAACTGCTCTAATTTGGAGAGTCTTTATGCCTTGAAACCTGAGCCCAAACCTAGCCTGGGTACTGAAGACCAAAAAGCTTAATAGCTTAATGGAAAGCCAGTCTGCCACTTTTGTCAGAGTGAGTGAACAAAACTTGCCATCTGTGGACATCACTTCACCATTTGGCAGTTATATTTCAGACGCATAGCAGGGAAACCTGCAAGAGAAAGTGCTGAGCATGTGCATTATCCATGAACACAGGGTTCCGGTGGTGTTTTGGGACCTGTTGACAGGGTGTGTGGTGTGTTGACAGGGTGTGTGGTGTGACCTGTTGACAGGGTGTGGTGTGACCTGTTGACAGGGTGTGGTGTGCTAGCAGGGGGTGCATGATGATGCCGGGGGGTCGAGCGGGCGGCCAGACTCTGACGGCCCTGGTGACGCACAAGCAGGAGAGCCTGCAGTACCTGACAGTGGACAGCGCCACCTACCTGCACTGGAGGACCCTGGCCCGCAGCCTGAACCTGAGCTCCGACTGCGATGTGGCCGTGTATCTCCTCCATCAGTGAGTGGTTTTCCTTTGCCTGTCCGCTTCCCTGTTAACTCTTTCCGAGTCTACTTCCTTATTAACTCTCACTGTGAGTGGTGCACAGTACGCATACAGCTGTCCTTTGCCTGCAAAGTCCTTGTTAACTCTTTCACCGTGACCAGCCGCCATGGTGAAGTGGTAAGCTTTGCAGGCTGACGGCTGTGAGGATTCAAATCCCAGTGGAGGTGGGGGTTTTTGGCCTGCAGCAGGCTCCTACCCAGAACTGTGTTTGCCATGGACTTAAATGGGAACATTGGGACCTGACAGTCAACCAGTTCACAGATGCGTCTTTGGGTGTGTTGCTCTAATTTCCTGACCAACACTGCAAGTGTCTGTATCTTGCAGGCCTGGTTGACGCTGGGATTACAGGAAGCATTGAGTACAGCCTTGTCATGTCCCAAACCTAATTGGACCTCCATAGCATCATCATCATCATCATCATCATCATCCTTCTCCTCCTTTATCATCAATATAAAAAAGCCCCAAATTATGTGGCCTTTAATGACCTGCTGTCATGTTGACCTGTTTCCATACTGTGCTTCCACTTCCGCGCTTGGGATAAGTCTTGTCAGTGTCTTCAGTATCGGTGGATTCATGCAGCATTGTGGTTGGATGGACGTGGTGGTGGTCTCCACTCTGGGAGGGACGCTCACTCAGTCTGGTTCTGGGACTAAGCCATTATTGTCATCAGCAGGGGGCTTAGTAGGTGGTGTCCTAAGTACATTTCAGAAAAATAGCATCCCTACCTGGAAATTCTGTGCTAGAAATTTCCTCTTTTTCTATCAGTCTCTTTGTTTCTGCCTTTTTTTCTTTCCTCACTGTTGTCTCCTTTTTCTGCCTTCCCAGTCCATTCACCATTCTTTTTTTCAAGCTAGCCTTGACACTTTTTTTTCTTTTCCACAGTCTGTGATGTACTATCTGTACTGTTTTACTCTGGCGATTAGGTAGTGAGATGTAAACACTGGGATGGGCACTAGCTGCCCATTCTGAACTATTATTTGTCTATGTAGCCTTTTTATGTATTTTTTGTTTGGCTTTGAAGGATTGGGTTTTTTTTTCTACTTTTTTACGATTTTTTGTAATCTGGGGATGATAAATTAAGCAGACTGGCTGGTGTCCTCAGCATGGCCTAGTCTTATTTGCCGTTTGGAGCTAAATGGTTGGGATACGGTGTCATGAACTGTAATTTGTAGGTTTGTCTTAGTGGGTTTTTTTTTTTTTTTTTTTTTTTTGTTTGTATTCAGTGTGACAGTTTTGTGTTGAATTTTGCCAGAGGACTAAACTCTCGTTGGCATGGGATCTTTTTCAATGTGCCAAGTGCGTGCTGCACATGGGACTTCGGTTTATCATCTCATCCAAATGACTAGATGCTCAGTTTGATTTTCCTGTCAAACTTTGGGAGAGATAGGTCGAGAGGGAGATTCAAACCCAGACCCCTGACGGACTCTCTGCATTGGCAGATTATAAACACCTTAACCACCCTACCACCTTCGTCCTGAGTTGTCTGTGTAACCGGCTGAGCGGTGTTGTCGACAGCTATGAGAAGACGTCGGACCTTCAGCTGACGCAGTGTGTGAAGTGCTCGGGCCCCGTGGTGCAGTACTGTGTGCCCTGCAACATCTACATGACGCAGCCCACCACCCCGCCCCCATCCCTCCCGCCCCATGACGGCACGGCCCTCTCTGTGTGCGACGACGCCATCCTGTCGTCAGACACCATTCTGCTGGACCTGGGTGATGTGGTGGAGACGGATCAGTTCCTGCTGCAGGATATTGTGGCCATGAGGGTGGGTGGATGTTGTGTGTGTTGTGTGTGTGTGGTGGGGAAGGTTATGTGTGTGTGTGTGTGGGGGGGGGAGTTATGTGTGTGGCACCCATTCCTAACACCTCTCTGTGTCACTTATTTCTAACACACTACCACCTCTCTCCCCCTCTGTCACCTATTTCTAACACACTACCACCTCTCTCCCTCTCTGTCACCTATTTCTAACACACTACCACCTCTCTCCCTCTCTGTCACCTATTTCTAACACACAACCACCTCTCTCCCTCTCTGTCACCTATTTCTAACACACTACCACCTCTCTCCCTCTCTGTCACCTATTTCTAACACACTACCACCTCTCTCCCCCTCTGCCACCTATTTCTAACACACTACCACCTCTCTCCCTCTGTCACCTATTTCTAACACACTACCACCTCTCTCCCTCTCTGTCACCTATTTCTAACACACAACCACCTCTCTCCCTCTCTGTCACCTATTTCTAACACACTACCACCTCTCTCCCTCTCTGTCACCTATTTCTAACACACTACCACCTCTCTCCCTCTCTGTCACCTATTTCTAACACACTACCACCTCTCTCCCTCTCTGTCACCTATTTCTAACACACTACCACCTCTCTCCCTCTCTGTCACCTATTTCTAACACACTACCACCTCTCTCCCTCTCTGTCACCTATTTCTAACACACTACCACCTCTCTCCCTCTCTGTCACCTATTTCTAACACACAACCACCTCTCTCCCTCTCTGTCACCTATTTCTAACACACTACCACCTCTCTCCCTCTCTGTCACCTATTTCTAACACACTACCACCTCTCTCCCTCTCTGTCACCTATTTCTAACACACTACCACCTCTCTCCCTCTCTGTCACCTATTTCTAACACACTACCACCTCTCTCCCTCTCTGTCACCTATTTCTAACACACTACCACCTCTCTCCCTCTCTGTCACCTATTTCTAACACACTACCACCTCTCTCCCTCTCTGTCACCTATTTCTAACACACTACCACCTCTCTCCCTCTCTGTCACCTATTTCTAACACACTACCACCTCTCTCCCTCTCTGTCACATATTTCTAACACACTACCACCTCTCTCCCTCTCTGTCACCTATTTCTAACACACTACCACCTCTCTCCCTCTCTGTCACCTATTTCTAACACACTACCACCTCTCTCCCTCTCTGTCACCTATTTCTAACACACTACCACCTCTCTCCCTCTCTGTCACCTATTTCTAACACACTACCACCTCTCTCCCTCTCTGTCACCTATTTCTAACACACTACCACCTCTCTCCCTCTCTGTCACCTATTTCTAACACACTACCACCTCTCTCCCCCTCTGCCACATATATCTAACACACTACCACCTCTCTGTCACCTTTATCTAACACACTGCCTATTACCTCCCTCCCACCCCTCCTCCAATACAACCCCACAGCCACACCCCTCGCCCCTGAACCCACCACTGTTGATGTTTTCACATCACCCTTCTGAGCTGATGGCATGTGGCGGTGGTAATATATGTTGTAAGCGGCTACTGGGAAAAGCAGTCAGTCAGTCTGGATGAATCACATCCAGCTTTTAGGATTTTTCAGATGCTCCCTTTGGGTTGTCAACGGTAGACAAATAATTTATGACCGTCTCCCATGAAGTGATAGATAACTCACGCATTCAATTGCGCTACAGGCAAAAACAGTGCTGAGGGTCCATCTGGGGTAAATTGAGTTTTTTGCACCAGTGCAAAGTTCAACCTCTAAATTACAACATATCTCGCTGTTTTTGCCAAATTCAAACTATAGATTTGAAAATTTAGTTAATTTCCGCACCTGTGTGCTATCTTTATATCCTCAAAACTCGACTTATCTGTTATTTTGTAGAAGCTGGTCACATATTACTATCAGGACCAGAACCCATCGCTTCACCCAAAGCTTCGACCCCAAAGCAGTCAATGCCTTTGTCTCTTGAACCAGCCCAGGGTATATGAAAAAAGAACTGTGCTGTCAGAAACCATTGAACTGTGGATCTAGTCATCAGCCCGGTCTGTTTGCAGTGTGTAATGTGAGGCATATATAATTCGAGTGAACACGTGCGTTGATAATGATATGCTCTGAGTGTGTGTATATGTATGTGTGTGTGTTCAGGGATCTTGGGAGAGTGGGGGTTGGGGGGTGGAGGCTTGTGTGTGTTTGAGTGTACTTGCAACTATGTATAGTATAGGATCCCATACAACATGTGTGTCAAAAATCCTACTGTATTTGTGTTTGTGTATTATTTACAATTTTTCTGTGTAACCTTGATGTAGTAATCATGTACTATCCCGCCCCCAAAATATTACTTGCAACCCCTTTACACTTGTTAAAAAGAGACTTTCGTTCTAAATGATAATTTTGATTATATTGATAATGATAACGATAGTAATAATAATAGTTATAATAATGATAATAATAGTAAGAAGAACAAGAGTAAGAAATTAGTTATAATAATAACAAAAAGCGCTAAATATTGCTCAGAAACAAATCATAGCACTTTCACGCCCAACTGATGTTCACATGCATGCGTGACTGACACAAAAAGAAAAAAAACAACTCAGAATGACATGTTGACAGAAGGCTGGCGAAAGTCCAGGAAATAAAAGGGCTAGTGTAGAGGAGCTGTTTCACACGTCAGGTGCGGTAGTGGATTGAACGCCTTCCTGGTCACTTTCTCCAGACGGACGGCAGCAAGGTGGACACCACCCCCACCCCTGTGGTGGAGGAGGGGAGGGAGGAGGTGATCCCAGCGACCCCTGTGGTGCCAGACAGGGCCAGGGAGACAGGGCGGGGTCAGAATATCAATCCCAAGGACCCCCCCGCCATCGCCCCCCCACCACCAACCCCGCCACCAGCACCACCCAGCCGGCTGAGGATGCTGATGGAGACGTGCACCAAGGAAGGGTTTCTCCCCCTGAACCACCCCTCCTCCTCCTTCTCTTCCTCCCGCTCCTCCACCACCACCCCCAGACCTCCTCCTGCTGCCAAATCGCTGCTGACCCCCGATGTGTTGGAGAAGCTTAAGTCCAGGGTCCAGAAACCAGCGGAGTCAGCCATCACCTTGGAGACGTGTAGCTCGGGGAGAGCTTGTGGAGCTGGGGCATCAGCAATAACGGCAGCCGCAGGATTCCATCCGGCACTGACATCCCCCAATGTGGGGGAGTCTTCACTGTTGGCAGAGTCTGTGACGACCCAGAAAGAGCAGGAGCATCCGCCATTGACAGAGACATTACAGAAGGCGGTGGACTCCCTGCACTATGCACATGTTCCCACAGAATCTTTGCTGTCCCCTGAAAAGGCTGTTTGTCAGCAGTCTGCCTCGGCACCCCAGCAAGGAGCAGAATGTCTGCCGTCTCCGGTGCCAGGAACCTGGAAGGACACATGTCTGCCGTCTCCTCTGCCGGCCCCCACAGAAGCAGACTGTCTGTCTCCCACAGAGTGTTCAGCACCTCCAGCCAGGTCTCAGCCCATGAGGGATGCTGAGGGAAGTTCACAGCTTGGGGTGGTGCTGGCAGTGGAGGAGATGGCTCACTCACGTCCTCTGGTGGTGGATGGTGTGCTGGAAGGCATGGAGAAACCGTCACCTGCTGTGTCCCTGACTGCCACAGGCAAGACTGAGACATTGCTTCCTGTTGTCGTCAAAACAGAAAAAAAGGTAATGTTGAGTGGCGTTTGTGTGTGTGTGTGTGTGTGTGTGTGTTTGTGTTTGTGTGAATGACAATGTGGTTGTGAGTGTTCACAAGTTGCGCATTTGCGTGTGTGTGTGTTGATGTGTGTGCATCTGTGCACTTGTGCTGTTGTAAGTGCATATAAATGTGTATGACTGTGTGTGTGGGTTTTTTTTTTTTTTATATATTATTTGTTTGTTTGTTGTTGTTGGTTTTTATTTTATTTTATTTTATTTTTATTTTATTTTGTGTGTGTGTGTCTGTGTGTGTGTGTGTGGCAGCAACTCATTCAGCAAAAACTTGTTTGAAATCCATGGGGATGTTATGATATCTGCAGATGTCATAATTGTTTTTCAAGGGCCATGATATACGTATGAGTACACAAACTCATTTCATCAGTTTTCATCAGAAGTTTTCTGAACGGCCAGTTAACTATTAAAAAAAAGTGTGTGTCAGTGTGTGTGTTCTTAAAGTCAACATAGACTCTGTGCAGCTGTTAAGTGAGTCAGTGCAGTAGTTGAGCTGGATTAACAGGTTTCAGGGATGGAAGATGGCTGCTGGAGAAGAGAGTGCTGCGCAGGTACACAGGTGATAATGTAGCAGAGCTACTTTTGATTTCAGTGAATGAGTGTGGTGGTGTGGAGCACAAGGTAGGAATAATATCCTGCTGGAGTCTGCTCCAGTGGTTCACAGTCGGTATGATAGATCAAACAATTTTACTTTCAGGAACAATTTTTTAATCTGAATCTTGACAGGCGCAATAGCCGAAATGTTAAAGCGGTGGACTTTCAGTCTTAGGGTCCCAGGTTCAAATCTGAGTGCCTGGTGGGTGAAGGGTGGAGATTTTTCCGATCTCCCAGGTCAGGACATGTGCAGACCTTCATGTGTGTGCGCACGCATAAGATCATATACGCACGTTAAAGATGCTGTAATCCATGTCAATGTCCTGTGGGTTATGGAAACAAAAACATGCCCAGCATGCACACCCATGAAAACGGAGTATGGCTGCATTCATGGCGGGGTAAATAAACAAAACGGTCATACACTTAAAATGTTACATGCCTGTCTGAGTGTGTATGTGTGCATGCCTGAAATCTGATTGAATGACTCCGGAAATGAATGATGAGTGCCCAATGGCCGCTGTCTGTCAGCTTTGTCCAGGTAGGCAGCCTGTTGTGCAAATGACCCCAAGTTTGTAAAGCATTTAGAGCTTGGTCTCTGACCGAGGATAGGTGCTAAATAAGTATCCATATCATTCATTCACTCATTCATTCATTTTACTTTCAGGAACAAAATTTCCTCTTTTGAAACTGAATATATGCATCACCTAACACCCCCTTCCTCTCTGTGCTTTGCGCAGGATGTTCCAAAGGTGGGGAAGTGGGAGGAAGATGACAGCGACTACCACTGTGAACCACTGTTCACAGCACCGCGGGAGGACCGGAAGGCACACCCCACTGGCGCCAAGAGCGGCAGGAAAGCCATGACATCGGGGCATCCCTCAGTGAGTTCCAGTGTGGCACAGAGCAGCACCGCCATGACCACCAGACACTCGCCAAGGAAACGACGTAGTTCACACCCTGACAACAAGGACAACGCAGACAGGGACAGCGCCGATGATCCACAACAGACAGAGAAGAGTGAGAGTCTGGAAGGGCAGGTGATCATCGTGACCAACCATGGTGACAACATTCGCAAACTGTCCAGGGCACAGGAAGTGAAGAGGCAGAGTCAATCCAGGGCACAGGAAGTGAAGAGGCAGAGTCAATCCAGGGCACAGGAAGTGAAGAAGCAGACTCAGTCCAGGGCACAGGAAGTGAAGAAGCAGAGTCAATCCAGGGCACAGGAAGTGAAGAAGCAGACTCAGTCCAGGGCACAGGAAGTGAAGAAGCAGAGTCAATCCAGGGCACAGGAAGTGAAGAAGCAGACTCAGTCTAGGGCACAGGAAGTGAAGAAGCAGACTCAGTCTAGGGCACAGGAAGTGAAGAAGCAGACTCAGTCTAGGGCACAGGAAGTGAAGAAGCAGAGTCAGTCCAGGGCACAGGAAGTGAAGAAGCAGAGCCAGGCTCCTGTGTACAGGTCCAAGAGGATAGCTGCCAGAATGGCCGCCAGGCTGCACAGTGGTGAGGCTTCTGACGCCAGGCCTCGGGTCAATGGCCAGGTCAGCAGTGCCAGTGGTGAAGTCAGCAGCACACACAGTGATGTCAGAAATGTCAGTGATGAGGTCAGCAGTTTCAGAGGCAAAGTGAACAACACGAAGCATACAGTGGGTGACGGTGACGGTAAAATTTTGGATGTTGACAGTAAAGTCAGTGTCATGCTGGACTGGGATAGCCCCCAGGACACAGCCACTGCCCCGCACAAGAGGAGGAAAGGCAACTACAGCAGAGAGTCCAAAACGTATGAATGCCGACTGTGTGGTGAAGGGTTTCGACTGAAGGCAGACAGAACGTTGCACGTGAAGGAGAGACATGGTGACCGGCCTTACGCCTGCACTCAGTGCAGCGCCACCTTCACCATGGCTGGTCACCTGAGAGCACACATGACGCAGCACTCAGACGTGAAGCCCCACGCCTGCTCCCTGTGTCCACGGACCTTTGGCAGAGCCTACGACCTGAAGACCCACCACCTGACCCACTGCACAGAGCGGCCCGTGGTATGCGAGGTGTGCGGTGTCCGCCTGAAGACCTTCCGCTTCCTGAAGAGCCACATGAGGACACACAACCAGGGTGACAAGCCCTTCATCTGCCAGCTGTGCGGCAAGGCCTTCCGCTGGAGGTGTAACCTCACCGACCACCTGCGCATCCACAACAACGACAAGCGCTTCACCTGCCCGCAGTGCGGCGTGCAGTGCATCCAGTCGGGGTCTCTGCGGCGACACATGGAGCGGAAGCACAACCCCCACCGACCCCGGCCATTCGTGTGCGACGTGTGCGGCGAGGCGCGTTTTGACAAGACGCAGTTTGACAAGCACATGATGATCCACACGGGAGAGAAGCCCCACGTGTGCGACGTGTGCGGGGCAGCCTTCATCCAGGCCAACGCCCTGCTGGGCCACCGGAAGATCCACACGGACAGGGAAGGCAAGTCACACCTGTGTAGTCTGTGTGGGGCCGCCTTCAAGGTGCTGTCCAGCGTCAAGAAACACATGAACAAGGTGCACAACACGCACGGCTCCCAGCTGTCCATTGTCTCTCTGGAAATCATTGACCTGGAATAGGGGGTCGACCTCATGATGTCTTTGACTATCTCAGCTTCTTTCTTCTTCTTTTTTTTCTTCACTTTTTTTTCATGGTCAAGGTGAAAACAGTCATCAGATATTGATAGTGATGCAATGTTGTAACAAATGATAAGCATTGTATTAGCATCAGCATTGATATGTTGACAGTTTGCTTACTCAGTGTATGTCAAGCAACACAATGGAAAAAGAACATAAACCATATTACAATTTCCATTTGATACATACTAGCACAAAGATGCTTGCCAACAAGCATACCTTGGTTTAACCATTCTGCCCAGAACAAAAATGCTTACGGAAAAGGTAAGTTTTCAGATCTGACTTAAAGGAATGTAGATCAGAGGAATTTCTGAGAGATGAAGGTAGAGAGTTCTGCACTTGGGGAACCTGAGCTCTGAAAGACCTATTTCCACCGCATTTCAGATTAGTCCTTGGAACTTTAAGCAGCTTTTCAGAACTGGATCTTAATGTTCTGTGTGGTTCATAATTATGTTTCCAATACAGAGGAGAGATACAATGGAAGAGACTTGTCAAAATGTTTGAAGGCGAGTGTTGCTAACTTATATTGAATGCGGGACTCATTTGGAAGCCAGTGTAACCGATTCAGCAGGGGTGTAACATGATCAGATTTCTTTTTGGCAAGAACCAATTGTGCAGCATTGTTCTGAATTTTCTGTAATCTGTTGATAGAGGAAGATGGTAAATTGCAGTAATCCAGTCTGGACAGGACAGAAGAGGAAACCAACTGAGCCATATTTTTCTCTGTTATGTAGGCTTCGGAGATGAAAATTACATGAGCGACACAAGAATGAAATTTAGTCGTTCATAGTCAATGTTTGATCGAGATATACACCCAGGTATTTGGCTGATGTTTGAAATGCAACTGAAGCAGGGCCAAACGTAACTGGGTCCTTTTCTGCTGCCTGAAGACGAGTTAGGTCTCCTATGGCTAAGAGTTTGGTTTTGTCTTCATTGAGCTTTAGCTTGTTTTTGTCCATCCGTGTTTTTACATCAGCTACACAAGCTTCCAGTAATGACTGTTTTAAAATCAGATGGTGGAGCGGCTTTTTGTAATTCTGTGTCATCTGCATATTTATTGTAACCAGATCAGTGCCTTTTGAAATGTCAGACAAAGGTTGAGTGTACAAAGTGAACAAGATAAGCCCTAAGACTGATCCCTGAGGGACACCAAACACAAGAGGAATGACTTTAGAGGTGCTATGTTTTACTTTAACCTTGAGTTGACGATTTGAAAGATATGAAGAAATCCATTTTAAAGCAGTAGATTTAATGCCAAAGGTAGATGTATCAAATGCCGCTGACAGAACTAAAAATGTCACTACAGATGTAAGTCTTTTGTCTGTGTTTGAGAGGAGACTATCTGTGACCGAAGGAAGGGCTGTTTCTGTGCTATGGCTTTTCCGATAAGCTGACTGACAAGTTTCAAGCAGGCCATTTTCATCAAGATGTTCATGGAGCTGATGTAACACAACTTTTTCAATGATTTTAGAAATGAAAGAAAGATTAGAGACAGATCTATAGTTCTTTAGCTGATTTGTGTCCAAATTGTGTTTTTTTCAAAAGAGGGGTGACAATGGCCAATTTAAGACAATCATCAACAATGCCTGACTCTAGAGAATGATTAATAATTCTGGTGATCAAGGGGAGAAGATCATCAAGACATAATTTCAAAAGGTTAGTGGGCAATGGATCAAGGTCACAGTTCTTACTTGGAGATTTAAGAATAAAATCCCTTACAGCTTTTTCAGAGTCAGGTCTAAAACATGTCATTAAATTTCCTTTATAATCATTAAATCGGTCCTCTAGTGGGCCAGCATCCAGTTCTTGTTGGATGTTTACAATTTTGTCATTAAAATAATTACTAAAAGCATCAGGGAGATCCTGAGGAGGAATTTTTTTTTGGCAGCAACAGTTCTCTACTTTTGCCAATGAGCTGGTTTGATACATGTACAGCATAGAGCTGTTTGGACGTGGAACACTGACTGATGGAGGCGCTGCATAAAAAGCAACATGGGAAACAAAGCAATGGAGATAGACGAAACATGTTCCATGGAATTGAGGATGTTCTTCCTTGTCCTTCACCCTCTCCTCATCTTTATCATCATCATCATCATTTTCATTAGTATAACCATCGTAATTATCATCATCATTACAATTATCATTTTCATTAGTATTACCATCATCATCATCATCATTACCCATTATCATTTTCATTAGTAGTACCATCATCATTATCATTATTACCATCATCATTACCATTTTCATTAGTATTACCATCATCATTATCATTATTACCAACTCCGTCATCGTCGTCGTCACCTTCGCAATTATCATTTTCATTCTTCTTCTTCTTCTGATATAGCCCTGTGCTGTTGGCTAGCCTACAAACAATAGGTATGCTGAATAATACATGTTTATATCTGAAGGTCGTTTTACATGTTTTTAGTAATTTTATAGCGAGTATTGCAGCTAAGATTGTGTGCTTCTGAGCGTAAGCAAAGTAGCTGAATGGTTTATCACCACTGCTCGTCACCTTTAGTCATTGTCATGTCAGACTTTCTGTGCTGGTTTCCCACTGGTGTCTGTGGACTCCTGGCAAAGCTGGACTTATCTGTTCCAGGGGTCAACATTGCAATGGCTGTCTTTGTGCCACTGTGTAATTCAGCTTTATACCTTTTCCTTTACATGTACACTATTGTGCAAGAGAAACGTAGAAAAGAAAAAGAAATAAGACTGCAAAAACTTATTGCTGCACAAATAAAAACAGAACTATCTGTTTTGAATCATTGAAACGCTGTAAGTCTCCGAATGATAGCTGTTTGGGCAGCAATCGCCACATATCGCTCTGTGCCAGATCAAGTTTTGCTTCATCTTCTCTTGGGGGCCAGTCGCAACCACCAACAATGCCACGACTGTCACTGTCTTAGCTCGATTCAGAGAATTCAGCACAACTGGTGAACGAAGGTACGCCGGCACAGTTTTGACGGCAGTTCACGATATCTTTATGGCATGCAGGGTGACATACCATTCTTTTCCTTTCCATTGATAGTGTGGCATTGTATTTTGACTCGCACCTCCCCACCTCCCCCTCCCCTCTGTCTGTCTGTCTGTCTGTCAGTAAGTGTGTCTGTCTCTGTTTCTTTTCTGCTTCATCCCAAGCTTTCGTCCTCATAAAGATGCATAAATAAATCAATCAATAAATCATTCAACGAACACATGCCACTTCATTCTTCGGTTTGTGTGTCAATATATATATATATATATATATATATATATATATATATATATATATATGTGTGTGTGTGTGTGTGTGTGTATGTGTATGTGTGTGTGTGTGTGTGTGTGTGTGTGTGTGTGCGCGCACGATCCTGTAGCAATATACCTTTACTTCATCTTCCTGTGCACACGTAACTTCAGGCGAACACACTGTCCGGCCACTGGCAGACTTTGATGTGTGGGTTACCACTGTCCATTATGTCAACCGTCCATGTGAAATGAAGAAGAATAAGAATCCTAGTTACAACAACAACAGCATCAATAACAACAACAATAATAATAACAGTAATAATAAGTAGCCACTGAAGAACTGCACCTGACACATGAGGATACCAAAAGATTCAAGAGAAGTCCATCCGGCTGTCTGTTCAACATGAGTGGTGGTTAGCTTCATTCGGGTGTTACGTAATAGAGTAAGACACACGTTGAGTGTGCACCAGTTTCGCATCGTGCACAGAGCTCTCACACGTGACACATGGGTGGTTATACCAATGAAAGAACACTTCAGAAGTTTCACTGACAACACTTTAATGTCATTGTAGTGTGGATTGACTGGTTGCTGGTTTCGGTGCTGTCGGGCAACAGGGCGCAATAGTCGAGTGGTTAAAGCGTCGGACTTTCGAATCTCGGAAACGGCGCCTGGTGGGTAAAGGGTTTGGATTTTTTCGATCTCCCAGGTTAACATTTTGTGCACACCAGCTACTGAGTACCTGAATCCCCTTCGTGTGTTTACACACACAGAAGATCAAATACGGACGTTAAAGATCCCATAATCCATGTCAGCATTCGGTGGATTATGGAAACAAGAGCATACCCAGCATGCACACCCCCGAAAACGGAGTACAGTTGCATACACGGCGGGGTAAAAAAGAAAACAACAACAAAAATACGGTCATACACGTAAGATGTTACATGTCTGTCTGAGTGTGTATGTGTGCGAGCCTGAAATCTGACTAAATGACACAAGAAACGAATGATGAGCGCCCAGAGGCAGCCGTCAGTCTGCTCTTCCCAAGTAGGCAGCCTGGTGCTAATGACCCCGTGTTTGTAAAGCGTTTACAGCTTGGTCTCCGACCGAGGATTGGCGCTATATAAGTATCCGTATCAATCAATCAATCTCTTGAAAATCAGTCCCACTCACCCCCACCCCCGTCCCTTGATGTCTTTTAAATAAAACAGGGAGGTGTGTGGGCGCAGGGAGGGGGTGTGGGGGAGGGAACTTGATAGCCTCGTGGTCAAGGTGTTAGACTTTAGTAGTAATATAAATGAGGGTGCTGGCTCACCTGGAGTTTTCAAATGATAATACCCGAGATGCCCTCTACCCCACCTCTATTATTTTTTTTAATAGAGCACATTTTCTGATGGGTAAATACGGACATTTGGCTAATTGAAACATCTAGCCACTGTACAAAAAATACAAGCGACCTTCAATTTCAGTGAAATTTTTGGGTGGTTCAGAGCATGGAAGAAATATGGCATCACCCTAATTTCAGCAAAAATCTATCCAATGGCTCACAAGGCTCGTACACATATTTCAAAATACCCCACCTCCAACGGCTATCTCCACCGGCATAATTATATATACAAACAAAAAATAGTTCTAAACATTTCATTGTGTTCAACAAACAGGCTTGCGACTGGCTTTGGCAGAGTTACTGCGGTTAAACCACAGTGGCTTGACCTTTTATGGCAGGCTTTTTCTCGCCATATACTTCTTTCATAGGATACATGATAGAAAGGGTATTTTATAGAGTTTGTAGCGCCACCTACTATTCTGCCAAATCCTTATAGAAGTATTACTCCCTAGCCTGCCAGCACCGCTTAAAGTCATCACTTATGAGCATGTACTTTTCAGTCAGTTTTCTTTCAGAGTACAGTTCATTTGTACTCATTCAAAGGTGATAAAACTTTGAAAATTTAGAAAAAAAGGAGTTGCAATTTCAATCAGCTTTCCCACAAGAGAAATGTTTATTTTCATTTCATCATTGAGGCATGTCTTCCAATTTTCTGTACGTCTTTTTTCTGATTCATAACAGTAGAAAGTAGTGTTTCAGGTCATAAAACATTATCCAAAACAATAAGCCTAAAACTGAATAAAATGGCCTGGAGATATACCACTCTCGATAAACTCTGTGAATTCTCAGCTTTCCAGAGCTAGTTCCATTTTCTGATGACGTCATCAATAACGTCACTATGCACTACGTAATACGTTTATGGCAGTCAAGGGGTTTTTAAACATGAGATGTGCCAGTTTTAGCCACTTTCCAAACTTCAAACTATTGGCTAATGTCCTCTGTTGGTGTCTTTTTAATACATCACTGTCTTTTTGTAGATAAGACTTCATCTCACCAAAGGAACTGAGTAAGCGGAAAGACTTTGTATCATCATCAGAAATATCAACCCTTTCGGTTTCTTGACGTGTATAGTATTTCAGTAAATCAGCATGAAGCTCTTAAGCCGTTTCTACAGGATTAGCCTTTTTTTTTTTTTTTTTATTTTTTTAAGGAAATCAAGCTTTCTTTTTGGTTCCAGCAGTTCAGAACAGGACTAACCTTTTTCGAGTTTTGAAATATATTCACACATTCCCTCATGATAACACATAATTATGTTCTTTAAAGCAGCAAGTTGTTCTTCAGTAAATAACAAACGTTTATTTCACTCGGAAGCCATATCTGAAAAAAAAAGACAGCTGATGCAATTCATGCCACGTGACCTTGAGACGTTCAAAGACAATGATGATATCTCCACATTCATGTTCTATTTCATCTGCAAAGTTCATGGCGGTGTTGTAGTGCAGGAACCCGAGTGTACTTGTATGATTTCCGTCAGGTTTACAAGATATTATATATATATATATATATATATATATATATATATACACACACACACACACACATACTGGTTCACGTGTGTTCCTGCACCATTTATCCAGAAATAATGCAAGGCACTTTGTTTCCCAGATCTTTATTTTAGTATAATGGCTTGTTGTCTTTCATCATGTGTCTGGTGTCAACAGTAAGTGGTCTGTCTGAACTGCCTTTGGTTTCATAGAGGGATAACAGTCAAAATCATATACCAGTGTTTCACAATTATTCTGACAAAATCGCAGTTCAAAATATAGACTGTACAGAATGCCTCTAACAGCCGGTCTACTGTCTGTCACCCTGCCACCGAAACATGGCCGCTTGCCACCTCTGCTTCTCCTTTTTTGCTGTTCTCCTCTTTGACACTGTGCAAGTGAATCAAAGTAAAGAACTGAGGAATGTTCGTTTTTGTCTGTGGTAAGGAAATGTTGCAATGAAGTGTCGTTAGAATCCGTTCCTAGATCTGGTGCCGGATTCCTGCAGTGCTGTACACGTTGCTTGTGGAGAGGAGCAGGAGGAGAAGGATGAGGGAACATGGAATTCACCGGACAAGATCAGGGACCATGTTCTCTCTCTTTCCTTGAATGTATCATAGTCATTGCTCTTGCAGAATAAGGGTTCTATAAATCAGCACCATGGTAACTATATTGGTGTTGATGATGAAGATGATGAAGAAGAAGATGATGGAAGCGGATGATACTGAAGCTGATGATTGTGATGGTGATTGTGATGATCATGACAATTTTTCGATGACGATGATGACGGAGTAGGAGGAGGAGGAGGAAGATACATTTCTTCTTTTTTTTCTTGTTGTTGTTGTTCTTCTTCTTTTTCTCATCATCATCATCATCATCATCATCCCCATCCTCATCATTGTTATGATTATTGTTGTTGTCGTCGTGGAGCGATTATTATTGTGGTTATTATTATTTTGATAGTAGTAGTACTAGTAGTAGTAGTAGTACTAGTACTAGTAGTACCATTATTATGATTTTAGACGAAAAAAGTGCACACAAATAGGAGTATTGTTCAAATGTTACATTGTATATCAACGATTTAAAACAGTTATTTCTGTTTTGACTTGCTCAGCAATCAGCTTTTTTAGTTTGATTTCTTTCTCTTTTCTTCGTTTCTCTTGCACAATCGTGTAGGTATAAAGGAAAGGGTTTAAAGCTGAGTTACATGGCAGCACAAAAACAGCCATTGCCGCGTTGATCTCTCCTGGAACAGGGAAATCCAGCTTTACCAGGAGTCCACAGACACCAATGGGGAACCAGCACAGAAAGTCTGACATGGCAATGACCAGAAGACGCCGAGCAATGGTGGCCTCTTTAGATCTGGTTTTGTCTTTGATAACGAGATTTTCCTTACCATTTGATCCATGACCTGACATGGTATTGGCTCTGACTGACCAGTAGATAAGTGCTTGGCCTATGGCAATGCACAAAAATATGACCATGTTAAACACAATCATGATGGAAAAAGAATAATGGCGACCAGGGAAATCAGCTCTTGTGACAGGCAGAGGAATGCAGATGCCTGTCTGGCTGTAGAACTCCCAGTGGGACGTCACAGGGAGTAAAGGGATTGAGGCCAGGATCACCCCTAGTCCCCAACTGACAGTGCAGGCCACGTGAGCTGATGTTGGTCCGAAACGAAGACGACTGAAAGGAAAGCGCATGACCAGAAAACGATCCAGGGTGATAAGGCAAATAAGAAAGGATGATACTTCACAAGACAAAAGGGAAATGAATCCAGAAATCTCACATGCTATGCTTCCCTTCCAGTAGGATTCATTCCACAGGTAGGTACCAGCATATACACGGTCAGCCGCTCCAATTATCAAAAGGTAAACTCCCATGAAAAAGTCAGACACAGACAGATGAATAACAAACACTGCATAACCAACTTTACTTTTTGAGGAGAAGGACCAGATACGATATACGATGCTGCAGATGTTTCCCAAGAAAGAAGCGATCATGAAGATGACAATTGCCGCTAGGTAAAAGCCAGATTTGAGCAGATTATCACAAGAGGAGATATCATCTTCTGGTACACGGCATATTCCCACAAAATTTTCAGGTAGCATAGCAGGACAACAAAGCTTGAAGTTGTCAGCAAACAACTCTTGTAGATGATCCATTCCTTTCAGAAAGTCAGGGCTAAAATGAAATACAGGACAACTACGTAAATCCAGACTCTTTAGGTTCCTGAACAACCCTCTCCCTTGCAGAGAGTTCAGTAATCTATTATGGGAAAAGTCTATGATTTCGATCTGGGGCATGATGTCTGAGAAAGCATGTAAGTAAGAGAAGTTATATGAAACTCGGGAAAGGTTGAGCAATAGCAGGGGGTTCAATCTGTAACGTATTTCATCATTACAAATTCCGAAGGACAAAGGGTTACCAGAGAGATCCAGTTCTTTAAGCGTTCCCAATTGTGAAAAGTGACTGACATCGATGCACTGCATTAAATTATCACTGATATCTAATACATTAAGATTAGGCAGAAGTATGTTACTCATATTTCTCCAACCACATGCTCCAGCACCAAGATGAATCAGCATGGTCTGATTTGCGATGACATCTAAGGTCAGTCCACTCCCCCTGCCCTCCAGATAACGTATCTTGGGGAAAGTGTCAGGCTGAAAGACAAGGTGGTCAGTAAACGATGGTCCATAACAGACACACTGATCAGGACAAGAGTCAGTCAATCCACACATCAGTTCATCGTCCTGCTGTGGACACTGAGGCCAACCATCACAGAGGTGATCTGCGTGTAGACATATTTGTTGCTCCATTCCTCGACATCGGTACAACCCTTCACATGTGAATTTGTCACAACCAGCTTCATCCCCATCTCCGAGACAGTCTATCATGCCATTGCACCTGGTGTAGACTGGTAGACAGTAGCCGTTTCCATGGCAAAGGAAGTGAGAGTCTGGGCAACGAGTCGTGTTCCCGGGAAGAGGGATTAAAGAGAAACTTCCAGGTCTGTCAAAATTGACGAGCGCTGGTGGATTTGTCACATTAAAAACCGTTTTGACTGACTTGAATGAATCACAGTGCTTTTCATCACGTGTTGTCCAGCAGTTGATGATACTATCACACACTTGTCTGATATGTATGCACTGAAAACAGCCATTACACACTGGAGAAATCACCGACAACAGTGGAAGAAAAGACCAAAAATCAGTTCAGCAAAATCTGTGTACTATCTCTCTCTCTCTCTCTCTCTCTCTCTCTCTCTCTCTTTCTGGACCCTTCCAATTATAGCTCAATTCAAATTTTATCTATTTTTGTCAAATCATCTAGAGAATTACATCAGTGAACATTGTCATTGTCCTCAATCATTCCAGCCACTACATGCTATTTCATCTAAACAAATCTTGTTTCAGAACCAGTCACTTCTGCCAAACAGCACACACTGATTTAGCCGAACAATAGCTCACACACACACACACACACACACACACACACACACACACACACACATGTTATAAACATAACGCCATTGCTGTGTTCTCATTGTAGATCTTGATAAAGTATTCAGTGTAACAGACTATACTCTTCTTTTGAAAACGCCAAAATCATGTGGGTTATTTGAGAATACGATGGAATTTATGTCCCCATTTTATCAGACAGAAGACAAATTGAACCTTCCAATGAATCTTAATCATCTTAACTGTCTATCATTTATGGAGTACCAAAAAAGTTGGTTCGATTTTCTTTCCTATCTATAAACGAATATTTGTCATTATATATTCATGTCATTAATACTTTATGTGAGATGATTGCAGAAGATACCCCAAATACAAAGAAATCACGCTGAAACAGATGATTTTACTACTCTGAAACAAAACATTAATGGCATAGTTGAATGGTTAGACTTGAATCACATACAACTTCATCAAAAAACACAAAAACAACCCCCCCCCCCAAAAAAAAAAGAAAAAGAAAAAAGAAAGAAAAGTCATTATCAACAACTGCCAGAAACACTGAAAAAAATACTACCCAATTTTAGCATGCAGAAAAACATTCAAACATTGAAAAAATATATAGTGGTCAAAACTAAAACGGACGCAATGGCATATATGTAAACACTCTTGATATATCTCGCTTATAACCTCAGATATTTTCCTACATTCTTCGTTATTTTTGTCACTTACAGTTTTCATGATAGTGTTTGATATTTTTCTGTTTATATGCTCACTGTCTGTCTCTTTCTCTGTCTCTCTCTGTCTCTGTCTCTCTCTCTCATTGCGATTATTAAGTTTATGTAATGTGTTTGTCTATGTATGTATTTGTCGTAGTGTCAAGTCCGTAAATCTTCAACCCCTTGTTATTCTTGTGAATAGTTTGAATTCATTTTATGTTTGCCCTGAGGACTGGATGTAAAAACCATGTATGTTGTTGTTGTTTTTTTCTATCCATATATCATTTCTTTTTCCTTTTTTTTCACATGGCTTAACGTAAAAGCAAATTAAACAAAGAAAAGACTTGTTGCATATTCAACTTATTCAACTATAATTAAATTTAAAAAAAACACTGACATTGATTTTGACCCCCCCCCCCACCTCCTCCACTTACAAACACACACACACACACACAAAAACCAATAAAAAAAACAAAAAAACCCAGCCCACATATACACACGCACACTCACCCAAACAACAACAACAACAACAACACACACACACACACACACACACACACACACACACACACACACACAAACCAATAAAAAAAAACCCCAGCACACATATACACATGCACACTCACCCAAACAACAACAACAACAACAACAACAACACACACACACACACACACACACACACACACACAAACCAATTTAAAAAAAACAACAGCCCACATATACACACGCACACTCACCCAAACAACACACACACACACACACACACACACGCACACACACACGCACACACACACACACACAAATGTGTGATCTTCATGAAGAAAAACATCAACAGATTGGCTTCACAGACAGACAAAGAGAGACAAATGAGTGACCTGTCCCTTTCCACAGTTAAAGGTGTCCTTGGCACAAAGCGGGAACTGACAGAACGATTCATCACTGTTATCTGTGCAGTCCTCACGCCAGTCACACACCACACTGTACGACACGTAGTCACCAGTCATCTCACACCTGAAGTAAGGAGCGACTAGCGTTGGAGCAGCTTTACACTTTGCACTTCGTGACATACCTCTGCTCTCCACTTTCTGTGTGCACAGACTGTCAGGGTCACAGGCCAGTGCAACGTGTGTCACGTGCCCCGATAAGCATGTTACGAGAGGCACAGGTGACGCTGTGAAGCCATGCTTAGTTTCCATTTCAATTTTTTCATTGGGCTTGTTGTCTGGTGTGGGTACTTTACACAACACCCCGGATGCCTGATTTTCAAAATTAAGCGCGCGCGCGCGCGCGCGCACACACACACACACATACACACACACACACACACACACACACACACACACACACACACACACACACACACACATTTATGTATCACATATGACTAACTGTTGTGTGAGTGAAATTTTGATGGTCACTTGATCAGTCATTCTGGATTGTATGAGTGTCCCCTCTATATGACACAGGTGATGTGATTACATACTGGATATATAATCCTTCAGACATCAAATGGTTTGTTTTAGGAGATTCTAATTCTCACTCACCTTTCTGGGGACACAATATGCATTATACTCATTGATAATAGCTAACACGAAAACCTAACAATTCCTTCCACAGAGCTTCAGCCACAAAATAATTTCAAATTCTGTTTTTCTTCTGTCATTGTGGGCTGGATTACGGGATCTTTAGAATGCGTATTTGATCTGCTGCGATTGTAAACACAGGAAAGCAGCTCAGACACTAAAAGGTGTGCACATCTGTTGACCTGGGAAATTGCCAGGTGCCTTGACTGGCATTCAAACCAAATCCCCTCAGACTGAAGATCCAACACTTAAACCTCTCTCGGCTGTTATGTCTGTTATGATCTCTCTCATTTATTTCTTCAGTGATAGCACCAGACTGCAAATGGATTACATGCCAAGTAACACAAAAACATTGACCGTACACCAGTCATCATTGGCCTTGGTTAATCAATGCCTATAGCCAAGCCAACTGCAAAGACCAGATAGGAAAATATCGTTTACATCAACCGGATAGGACATTGGCAAAAAGCCTAGAAAGGGATATTAAGCACAAGAACAATGCATTTTATGTACATTAACATAGAGCACACCACTGACGTTGACCATTCCCTTAAAGTTTTCACCAGATGATCAAAACATGTATATGAACAACATTATTCACTATCATTTAACAAAAACACGCCCCACCCCCCAAAAAAACCCCACTAGCAACAACAAAACAACAACAACAACAAAACTTAAACAACACACACACACACACACACACACACACACACACACACACACACACACACACACACACACACACACGAAAGAACCTTAATTAGGAATCATAATTTTGTAACATAAATGAAAACGAATCTCTGAATGTAACCTGAAGCGAGCCGAGTAGAGTTAAGATATAGGCGTAATGTACACTGCGTGAATGGCCACATTTTTTAATGCTACAGTGTATTTCAGTTAAATCAACAAACACACAGGGAACATGTAGATGTGATGAAGCAGCTAATGAGGAACAATTAAAGATCTGTGTAAAAAGGAAATCACAAGGAGGCAATAGATAACACCAAAAAGCAATCAGAAGTGGGAAAACAGTTACAGGAAGAAAAAAAAGATAGTACTGGTCTTTTCTTGGTTCTCAGGAAATCCGTAATTCATCAAAGTGTTCTCTGAACCTGTCAAAGGAAGAATTTCCTATCAACTTTGAAAGGGCAAAACATTGCGGAACGGTTTGAAAATGTATTTTTGTATCTTTCTTTTTTTCTTTTCTTTTCTTTTTTTTTTCGATTTTGTTTTGTTTTGTTTCGTTTGGTGTTTTTTTTTAATTCCGTGAGTGCATGCTGACTATTTTTCTCATAACGGAATACAAATAGCATGCTGAACTTTATACTCTTCGCGCAGGTTGTGTCAGATAATCATGATAAAAAAAAAATGCATCGATTATCAACCATCACTGTCAAACCACACCTTGCCACCCGCAGTCAAGCAGACATTGTTGAGAGATTGAACGGTACGCTGAGTACGTTTTTGATCTTCAAATCATGACTGGATGTGAGACTGCACAGACTTCCAGTGCTCAGAGGAACAGACACTTCGCAGACCACAGAGTCAAAGCACGCTCACTTCAGCCAGGTGATCGTGTTCTGGTTCTGTTGTCTGAGAAACTGAAACTGAAACTGTAACGTCCATTAACTGTTTAGAAAATAGTTCATCAGTGAATGATCAGATTGGCATGAATAGACAAAAGAAAATACTTCACATCAACATGTTGAACAAATGTACTGACCGTACAAATGTGTCCATCGATGTCTCTATTATGCATGATGTGTCAGTATCAAACGTATGAGTTTCTGATGTGTATCACTTTCTTCCTGTGGGTCGTGTGACGTGTTTTGACAACCCCCTTGTCAATCAAGTTGTCATCTCCCCAACCCCTGTATCCCATACTTGTGCTGTTGGTGGTACAGGACAGTGACAATACCGTTACTCTCCCTCTCTGTCTGTCCAGGGTGAAACTTGCAAAGACGACAGAATTGCCAAAGATTTATCTACTACTCAGACACAAGAGATAAAATCCTTACTAAAGGACATAGTGACGGACAAACAAGTTCATGTCAAGAATGTTGATCATCACATTACAGTCATAACTGCTGATACCCAAGTGCGTGTAAGCCCATACCGCCATTCACAAAGAAGCAACTAGTAAAACGTGTGAATGACTGGTGCGAAAGCGCTTTGATTTGTCTCTGCACAAGATTCAGCGCTATATTAATACCATTATTGTTATTATTATTATTTTTATTATTAAAACGTGAAGTGAAACTGATGCTGGAACCTTTTCTTCACTATGCAGTGAACCTGTGGTGCTTGTTTCAAAACCTGATGGTTCAGTCTGGTTTTGCACTGGCTATCGTGCAATTTACAAAGTCACTATATTTGATGTTGAATCAATCCCTGAGATTAAAGAGCTTCTCTGTCAGCTAGCAATGGCCCGGTACAATGTTAAAGAAATCTGCAGAAAGGGTGCTGGCTGATACCAATGGCACAAGAAGACAAATAATTTATAAAACAGCTTTCAGATTCCCTTTGATCTTTACCAATCGGTCCACATTCCATTTGAATTACAGAAAGCCACAGCAACTTTCCCAGGCAGAAACTGCGTCTGCATCAGTTGTCGGCTGTCTGTTTTGTTCGTTTATTTGTTGTTGTAGTTTTTGTTGTTGTTGTTGTTTTTTTTCTTTGCGACATTCTTCTGGCACAGGGGACCAGTGCAGTTCGCCACAAAAACCAAAAACAAAAACACAACAGAAGTATTCAAATTTCAACAGTGCAGTTTCCAAGTGGAACCCATCTCTGGTATGACAACACAATCGCTGTCACGAGAGTGAAACTGCTGACAGTTTGGAATTTTATTCCACATGCGATGATTTTCCATAGATATTTGGATGACATGAAACTGATTGAACTTCCTTTTTTTCTCATATGTGAACTCTGCTTGTGAAAGGACGATTTTGGTGTGTGTGTAGCTTGGACATGTTACTGAAGTTTGGTATGAACTCGAATTGTGGAGAAAGGCTAGTGGTGCACGTGCTTCAGGCGCTGGTGTGAATATGTGTTCACGAACTGATGTAACGTGAACTGCGCCAAAATCATTGTCAGTCTACTTTGGACACATGAGAGTATTGGTCACAGGGGTGACCTGGTGGATAGTTAGACCTTAGTGTTCTAAGTGTCATGGGACACTTCTGTGAGTCCTTGATGTTGGGACTGAAGCTTTAAGAAACCTGGTGTGAAGTAGTGGTCAGTTCAGTATCCCCTCCCGTTTGATCATGTTCAATTCTTTGAAAACAACCGTTTATTTTCCTTTGAATTTTTACAAATTTATTCTCCTTCTTTGAAATTCACATTTGAGAGCACCGGCTAGGTAAGATGAGAATCCGACAAGGTGAAAGTTCATGTAAGTACTCTTTTGACTCACTTGTGTAAACAAAGTGAGTCTATGTTTTAACCCAGTGTTCGGTTGTCTGTGTGTGTGTGTCCGTGTGTCTGTGTGTTCGTGGTAAACTTTAACATTGACATTTTCTCTGCAAATACTTTGTCAGTTGACACAAAATTTGGCATAAAAATAGGAAAAATTCAGTTCTTTCCAGTCATCTTGTTTAAAACAATATTGCACCTCTGGGATGGGCACAAAAAAAATAAAAAAAGAAGCCTAATTATATGCAAACTGTATTTACTGTTATATTTATATTTTTTTGTATTCTCTAAACTTGGCACTTTGACCTCTTATTCTGACACAACAACAAGAGGAGTCATTATTACCATTTTTTGTTCAAACAGGAACTTTTTTTGCTAAGCATGGAATTTTTATTTATTTTGCAAACGTTTTGGTGCAGATAATAAAAAAGGGAAATTACTCTGTAATTAATGCTAGGGGACTTAATTTATCACAAGTGAGTCTTGAAGGCCTTTCCACTCTTGTTCTTATTTGTTTTGTCAGTTAACTAAAGTTGGTTTCTGAGGATGTAAAAGGATCCTCAATATCTGTTCTGGGACAAAGATATTCGGCTGATTACAATAGGACCAAGAGTATTACTTGGATGCACTGAAGGGACAACGCAATTGCGCAATGAAACAGGTGGACTTTTATCATTGTTAAAGCCTGGATTGAAAGTGGAAGAGAGAGTGGAACTTTGTGATTGTGTCTTCTGAGTGTAACCATTAAATCGATTTATCCATAGAGGGAAAATGTGGGCATATTTCTGTATTTTTCTTTGAGTTTTGGACTGGGGTGAAGTCAGATTGCGTCAGTGTGACAATCTATCTATCTGTCTATCTATCTATTCATCTAGTGTGTATATAACACACACACACACACACACACACACACACACACACACACACACACACACACACACACACACTGTGTGTGTGTGTGTGTACACGCATATATATATATATATATATATATATATATATATATATATATATATACACACTAGATAGATAAATAGATAGATAGATAGACAGACAGATAGATAGATAGATAGATGATATTATCATAATTGTGTGTTTGGTGAACCATGTCTTACATTTTGCCTGTTGAATGATATGAGTTGATACATATAATGACTATGATTCTAATGGTAATTCCAGTGTTTTCTCTGTTTGTGTTGCTGTGATTTGACCGCGATGCCACTACAGCTGTAAAGCTACTGACATTTGCATGTCAGTGTAAAATGCCAATCCTCCTTTCCTATCTGTTTCTCTGCTCATTTCTCTTTCCTTTTTCCTTATCTGTTGACTTGTTTGATTTCTTTTGCTTCAGATTGTTGTGTGGCAGTGATCTGTCTTTGCATCAGTTCACAAACACAGAGCCATGACAAAGTGGAGCAACTCTTGCTAAACTATTTCACATCACTTAATCTAACATATTCTTTGTTTAGTTCACGATGGTATTTGCACTGACCTTGGTGCTCATGTTTACACTGCTTCCTTTGCCTTTGATGACAGCTTGACTGTCAGTACACATTCTCGTGTTCACACTGTGGCGATCATTGTCATTGACCTTGATGACCACTGCATCGCAAACGTGACGGAAGGAAGCGTGAAAGTTGTAGACTGTTGGGCCATCTCCCCACTGCCAGGTGTTGATATACCTGTAAAGAAGAAGACAGTGGTGTTGTGTTACAGTATCCATAGTGACAGCAGCGACACAACAAACAACAAAGAACAGTGCAAACAAGCATCGACAACAGAACAACGAACACCAACAGAACGAAGCATCATCCTCTTTCTTCTTCACGCCCTCCTCAGCTTCATCATCATCACCATCACCAACAGTATCTTTATCAGTGCCATCATCATCATCGTTGTCCACACCATCATCATTATCATTTCCAGTCTTCTTCTTCTTCCTCTTCTCCCTTAACTGTGGTAAGGGGTATTGAGGTGCTGCACAAAACTGTTCACTTTGCTGTGATGGCTGATCCATCCATCCATTCATCCATTCATTCATTCAGTATCCATCCATCCATCCATCCATTAATATTAGTTGCGTGCCACAGCCAGGAACACTGTGCAAGGTGTTTATGTCCATTCTGCAATGTCCTCAGTCCATCATGTCCATTCTGCAATGTCCTCAGTCCATTCTGTGTATTCTGCAATGTCCTCAGTCCATTCTGTGCATTCTGCAATGTCTTCAATCCATTTTGTGCATTCTGCAATGTCCTCAGTCCATTCTGTCCATTCTGCAATGTCGTCAATCCATTCTGTGCATTCTGCAATGTCCTCAGTCCATTCTGTCCATTCTGCAATGTCTTCAATCCCTTCTGTGCATTCTGCAATGTCTTCAATCCATTCTGTGCATTCTGCAATGTCCTCAGTCCATTCTGTGCATTCTGCAATGTCCTCAGTCCATTATGTCCATTCTGCAATGTCCTCAGTCCATTCTGTGCATTCTGCAATGTCCTCAGTCCATTCTGTGCATTCTGCAATGTCCTCAGTCCATTATGTCCATTCTGCAATGTCCTCAGTCCATTATGTCCATTATGCAATGTCTGCAGTCCATCGTTGTTGCACTCTCTGTCTTCCCACACGTCTCCCTCCCTCAACAGTTCCTTGGATGATGGGCTATAGCAAGGCCATTGGGTCTTGTTACGTGGCCCTATCAACGTAAACATGATTTCCTCTTTTAACTCACTCAGTACGGCCAGTCCTCTCTTCTCCTTTACACAGACCCCTCGGATGTCCAGTGGGTGTCTGAATGACCCAACCTTTAGCTTCCGTCGTCAGAATTGTGGTATTCTTTGTCAACATTCACCTCTTCAGTATAAGAGCCTTCCGCTTGCAATATTTTGATGATGGTAATTGGGGTGAAACGCTATTAACGTCGTCCCTTTCGCCGTTCGTATGGAAAGAGTTAAACGGATGCCAGCAGATCTACCAATGGTTCAGTGTGCTGCTTGATGGTTTGGCGAACTCGTATATTGTGATGTGATCAGTATATGTGGTTTTTATTATCTTGTAATAACACCTCATTTGCATGGCTTCATTTCTTCTTTCAAAATACACCATGAGGGTCCATGTCGCACATGCATGCAGAAAAAAAAGGAATATAACGGTGGATGTAGGATATGATTTTTCTTTCATGGAGATTTTGCTGTCTTTCCATACAGGATTCAGTCTGGACAGTGCTGATGTTGTCTTTGCTAACTGCTACCTTTGTGAGGATTTCTGGTTTGGATCCTTCATTGCTGATGATGGATCCAAGGTAAGTGAAATGTTGAACAGCTGCTGTCCTAGGAAATAAAAAAGTCACGGTGGTGTGGCTGACCATCAGCATGGTCTGTTCGACGCTGATTCCAATGCTGTAGCTTGCTGACGTCTCACCCAAGCTTTTAACAAGCTTGCCAAATTCTTGCTTACTTTCTGACAGGTTACCATTGTCATCCGCACAGTGAAGGTTCTTTGTGGTTCTTCCTCCAGTCCAGTCCTGACTGTGCTGGCATGATCATTAAGTGCACTAGCCATGATGCGTTTACGTTGACAGTGTGGGGGACAGAAGGCAGCCCAGACAGACTCCAACAAAAGTATATGACCACTCTCCAGTAGCACACTGTTTCAGCACGGCACTGGTCACTTTGGAGAATAGTTGATGGATGGTGTTGATAAGCCGTTTTTGTTTTGTTTTTGTTTTTTTGTTTTGTTTGTTTGGTTCATCATGCTTTCTTCCAGACACTGTCTTGCTTACTCTCTGCCAGGTTACCAACGTCATCTGCAACATCTTCCTCAAGTCTATGATGACTTGGTAGAACTGCTTGTTTTGCTAAATGTGTCTGTCGCAAACGGTTTGCAGGATAGAGTTCTGTTCGATGCACTCCTGCCTTTGTGGATTCCAGAATGTTCTTTAGCTATAGTAGTATATGCTCTGATCAGAATCATTTTCAGCTTTACCAGAATGGTTGATGAAACTTGAAGAGTCTTTATTTGCGGGCTTCAAATGGAAGAATTTGATATGCGCAAGAGGTATCAAAATGATTTTCAATCATCAGCCACTCCACATGTAAAAATCACATAAAACAATGGCGGTTCATGGTTGTGGAGAAGCGGTCTCTCTTCTCCTGAAGGTTGCGCTGTACTGGCGTGATTGGTAGACGTTGTCTCTTGAGTTATGTATGCTTCTGAAAGTGCAATTTGATTGACGAAAAGGTCAGTGGATGCGTTTTAAGGTCTTGATGATTACATGAACTTAAGAACATCGAATTCGTTGACAACGTTCGAATAGTGCACGCTTCATTGCGTTCTCGACGGTAGCTGGACAAGCTTCTTGTAGCGGTGGTGCACGTACTGCTCGATTGGTCACGTCACAAGACCGTTGGACTGTTGGTGATGATCATGTGAACTCTGTCTCTTGGTTCGGTGAATACAGTGCATGTTTACCCAGGAGTACAAGACAAAGTATACCACAGGCGCTTGAAAAAATGTCAGCATGCACCTCTCTTCCACACCAAGCAAATGCTCTGCAAGTGACCTGTTGGCGTTTGGCAAGTATCGAGGCTAACATGGGTGGATGTTTCTGTTGTCTTAAAGAGTATTGGACACTTCCGTACCAAAAGCTGTAATGTGAAAGATATCGTGGTAAAAAGAAAAACTGAAGAAATTCAAAAGTCAACAGAAGACAACAGCAGCATTCAGGACCGACTAGAGAAAAGACAACTGGAATCCACTGAACAGACCACGAAGGCTTGTAGCATCAGAGTCCTCATCGTTGAGGAGAATGAGTGGGAGGATGAATACATGACCATGCACATTCTAACTGATGTGCTCAGTATCAGTATCAGTATCAGTAGCTGAAGGGGGCGTCACTGCGTTCGGACAAATCCATATACGCTACACCACATCTGCCAAGCAGATGCCTGACCAGCAACGTAACCCAACACTTAGTCAGGAAGATTTTGCCAGAGCGTTCTGTTGGGATGCCACGTTCACAGTGACCCTCGTCCCATTCACAGTGGGGACAGGGGAACTGTCCTGGTTCAGCTGGTACAGTTGCTGCGACCTTCCTTCTCTCACGGACCTCCATCTTAAAAGGTGTCATGTACCTGCCTTGAAAGAACACGCCAGCCAGACCTGCTCTGAGCACGGTGCTCGAGCTGCCTTGCGGGGATCATGGCAAGGGCTGCATTCGCGTTCACACAGTCTTTGAACCGCTTGCGTGGTCTGCCTTGTATCTATTTGCCAGAGCAAAGATCACCATACAGCAACTACTTAGGCATCCTGGAGTCTTCAATTCGGATGACGTGCCCCATCCATTGAAACTGAGTTTTCAAGAAAAATGGCTTCGATACTGGTTGTCTCAGCTTTGTCAAGGACCTGCAAGTTTGTGATTCAGTTCGTGGACGCCAGGTAATGACCACGGGCTACTTATGTGGAGCTGTTCCAGCTGTTTCAGGTGCCTTCTGTACAGAGTCCAGGTCTCACATCCGTACGGGAGACTGGAGAAAATAAAGGCCTTGTACACCTTCAGCTTCGTAGAGAGCCTGATGTTGTTGATGTTGTGCTGGTTCAGGACACGTATTCTCAGATGACCGGGAGCTTGGTTCGCTTTGCAGATCTTGGCGTTGACTTCTTTGTCGAGGGTTTCATTACTAGAAAAGATGCTGCAAAGGTACTTGAATTCTTCCATTGTCTTCAGCTCCGGCCCTGCAATGGTGGTATTGGGGTATTGGGGGTGGGGTGGGGGTGGGGTGTGTGGGGGTGGAGGGCGAGCAGTAGAAACGGGGACAGGTTGTAGCAAGACTTCTGTTTTGCCAATGCTGATGGTGAGACAAAAGAGACGGGAGGCTTCACCAAACGATGGGTTGGAGTTCAGACTCCATGTGCGCCATCAGGGTGCTGTCATCAGCAAAGAGTGCCACCAAGATGGACCTCTCCATTGTTTTGGTCATGGCGACCATGTGGCGAAGATCGAAAAGAGATTCGTCCAAAATGTACATCAGGTACATCCCGAGTTTTAGGTCCCTGACAGCATGGCAGAGCACACAGGTGAAGAAGGGGTTGAAGAAGCTGAACAGGACCGGACCTAGAACGCATCCTTGTTTATGCCATTTGTGATGCTGAACGTCTCAGACGCTTCTCCAGTAGAGAGTATCAGTCACCATGCGATCATGGAACAGAAGCATCAGGTTCACGAACCTGTTCGGACATCCAAACAGTATCGAACGCCTTGGTCATGTCCATGAAGACAGCGCAGAGGTTCATGTTCTTCTCGATACATTTGTCTTGGGCCTGACGGACTGTAAACGTCATGTTGATGGTGCTGCATGTTGGCTGGGATCCACACAACTTCATTGATTTGAAGTTTAAAATCAACAAACGAATCTTCATCAAAAGGCTCAGCAAATGTGAATCCTTCAATGGGTTGTGTAGCTCGTTTTCTATCTCTCTTTTTGTCTGTCAAGCATCAACCAGCCAACTTTGTATGGACACACATAGGTCTCATTTACTTACTTACTGACAGAGAAAACAGAATTATTACTGATCACTTACAAGGTGTAGTGATGCACAGGACTACAGAACATCCAGAACAAACGCTCTGCCTTCGTGAGTTCGCCCCCAAAGTAACAGATAAACGTTATTAGGAGCAATAACTCTAAAGTAAACAATAACAAACAAAAAAAATCATGTATATGGAATCGAATGGCAAAAGGCACTCTGCACATGATAAACGAAAGAACCAATTCGAATTATTAAACAAATTTGCCTGGTTACAGAATACTCCTTTACATGTTCTTTATGAAGGTATTTTCTGAGGTCTTTATAGATGACAGAACAGTGTTCATATCAATCCTTGTATAATATGTTTGTACACCAAAATATGAAAGCGTTGAAATGACACTGCCCCATAGTTGTGTTGACTCGAATGTGGCCAGCAAACCGCCCTTTCCCTGACACATTCTGTGTGCTTCATCTATCTTGAATCCGTTCATCACAAAGTGGATGTAGCAATTCCCGTCAACTGCAATCTGTAACAAACAAGCAGCAAACAGAGAAATGCATATCATAATGATTACTATGATAAATGTTTTAGATTTTTTCTTGTTGTTTTAAAATGCCTTGAACTCAATACAAAATGCGAATTCCAACTTTGCAACCTGCAATAAAACAGTCTTTCGCGAACCACACGGATAAAAAACATTTGCATCTTCAACACCTCAATTAAGCCACACAAGACCAAAACCGTCTTGAAACCCAGTTTATCTTCTACCGTTGTCATCTAATTCTAACAACATTTTGCATGCTGTTTGAGTCAATACTTAATGCATTTCACAGTAAAGAGCAACGTCGCTGGGAAAACGTCTCACCTTAGACGAGATCATTTGATGTTCGTAGGAATAATAAGACCCCATATTATCCTCTCTACTGTATCAAATACTTTTAGTTGCAAAGAAGCAGCAGGTTGGTGTAGATTTTTCAATTTACAATGTAACTCTATTGTTCTTTCTTATATTAATGCTACACAATCACCTAAAAGAAGAATGAACATCCCTTGAGTATGTTGCACTGTGCCTTCCATTTTTTTTTGTTACTTCTTCAATTCATTAACAGATACAGAAAACAAAACTGGACTGAAATATCACCTTGCTTGACACAAGATGTTCGGTTGATATATTCTGAAAAAAAGCATCGCCATGTCGCGCCGATGCCTTTACACATTTCTACAGACTTGTTGCACATTGATACAGTTTCCATGCTTTTCAGTTTTCAATAACATAGGCCAAGGTATACTTCTATTAACAGAATCAAAATCTTCTCTTTTTTTAATCTCAAAGTCAATCAAAGTAACATATAATTGAAAGAGAAAGAAAGACTGAGAAAGCGAGAGAAAGAAAATGTATATTAACAACTCATTTTTTTCCCCAGGGTAATAGGCCTACAATAAACAATCCAGCCCTCGGAAGGGAAACAATCGAAAAACGTTTCTTTTTATCAGTTCATCATACACATTATAGATTGTTGATACATGAACAGTATTTTGACATTGTGACACTACAAAGCAGAAGGAGAAAGAGGACAGATATCTGAAGGTGGAGAGAGGGGGTAGAGAGAGATGGGAACACAGTGCCAGACATGAAAATGATCAAGCAATCAAATCTGAAAAAAGCAAACACATCTTTAAGAAAAAGCAGTAATAAACATCTTTCAAATAGTTGCAGCAGTAATAGATAATCTGAGAGGCAAAACGAGACAAGACAAGACAAGACAAGACAGAATTATCTATTTCCGAGGATGACAGATGAATACTAATGCGCTTTTTTTCAGAAAAAAAACTAAAGAGAGGGGTGGGGGTGGGGAATTGAAATGAATAAAAAATTGTTTTCCTGGGAGTGGGAGAGGGGGGACTACCGACACAATGCATACACATATGTTTCAAAACAATACAAAACATTTAAACTAGCTGGTAGTTTGGAAGATCTGTGATATCCCCTAATTCACACACACGCACGCACACACACACACACACACACACACACACACACACACACACACACACACACACACACACACACACACACACACAGAGAGAGAGAGAGAGAGAAATGGATAGTATAGTGAGAGAGAGAGGAGGGGAAGGAGAGAGACAGAGAGAAAATGAGAATGAGAGAGAGAGAGAGAGAGAGAGAGAGAGAGAGAGAGAGAGAGAGAGAGAGAGAGAGAGAGAAATAAGCCATCAGTATCGACAACCGGATGACTAAAGCCACATTGTTGTTGCTATCATATCCACGCACGACAGTTGCAGCTAATGCTACAATGACTACTACCATCACCAATATCACTTATACAACTGCTATTGTCGCTATCATGATAGACTACAATGAATATACTCACGCATGCACACACATTAGAAGAAAATGAAAGAAATGCAAACAAGCAGACAAAATAAAATGAATGTAAAGAAAACAGAAGGCAGAATAAGAACAACAAGGAGAAACAGTAACAAGGGATCCAATAGTGAGACATATACATGCCCTCATTGTTTCTGCCAACCGTCATTTACGGTTGGATGGATTGAAGATATCTTTGGAGATTTGATTTGAAAACAAGTAGAGAACTGCTCCTTTGTACGTGTATGGGGAGTGAGTTCCATAAGGATGCACCTGAAAATGCAAAACTTGTTTTGAACATATCAATGCGGATGCGTGCTAAAATGTGTTTGTTTGAGCCGTATCGGCATAAGGCTCGTTTAAGCAGATGTTGTAGATATTGTGGTGCCAAGTCATTGTGCACTTTTTGTTGAATATAAACTGATTTTGCAATGGAAGGACGTTTAATCTGGCTTGAATTTTTAAAGCTGGCAATGAACGATCTGGTAAAATTATTTTGGCTGCTCTCTTGTAAAGGGAATTTAGCTCCTTAACATAAACATCTGCAGCACAGCTCCACACTACAGATGTGTAATTGACGTGAGAAAGACAGTGAGCATGGAAGAACATTTTGCGTGCATCTCTGTCTATGTAAGGCTTTAGCTGATTAAGCACACACACACACACACACACACACACACACACACACACACACGCTCGCACGCACACACACACACACACACACACACACACACATATATATATATATATATATATATATATATAGATGTATGTATAAGATTGCGTGTCAACCTTTTTCAGACATGTGAGATTGCCATTTCAGTTCTGTTCTGACTCCCAAGACACGGTGCTCGTGGACTTGATCGATGAAGTTGTCATCGACATTGAAAGTGAGGACAAGTGGATTTTTTAAGCCTCTGATTTGGTGCGATAATCATACTCTTTGTGTTTTGGGGGACGATGCGCCATAGAGTTGGATTTCCACCATTTAGAAACATCATCAGAGAGAGAGAGAGAAAGAGGTCAAAAGTACACAGTATGGTGATCACCTAGCAACAACAGAATGTAAAATACATACTAACTTAAACCTTTAGAACAAAAGTGCTTCTTGTGCATTGTGACTTAATTCTAAATTTCTTCGTAGCTGTCAAATAATTCCTGTGGTATCTTCGGGGCATTAAACATATAAACACAGATTTTACAAATACTGTATATCAACTCTAGCAAGTGAACATACGACTGACCTTCAAAGTTAAGATGTTTTTGCCTTGAGAGAGAGAGAGAGAGAGAGAGAGAGAGAGAGAGAGAGAGAGAGAGAGAGAGAGAGAGAGAGAGAGAGAGAGAGAGAGAGCAATGATAGAGTCACCATTACTTTGTCAGGTCCGCAGATTTCCGAGTAGTAAAAGCACTGTGTTTCATCCTCACCATCCACACACTGAAACCGTCTGTCACAGGGAAATTGTTTGTACAGTCCTGGCCATTCTGACTTGGAGCAGTTCCACTTTGAACCAAGCTTCTGAGGTTTATTATGTTGGAAAGAGAACAAAAGATTGACTTTTCTGCAATTCTGCCTGTTGGTTCCTTGCCAGACTTTACTATTTCCAATGTTCCAACTGCTGGGTAACTCCCTGTACAATAACGACATGGACGTTGAAGACCAGTAGACAATGGGATTGGTTGGACGTTCTATGGTACGATCTTGTTCACACCGTCCTTGGAAAAAAACTGGCCAGTTGGAGAGAGGGAATTTAACAGTTTCATTCCGTGTTATAAAGATGCCCTGACCAGCTGGTGGCGTGATCGTTGTACAGCTAAAATAAAATGCCGCTAAGCATCTGGGTTGCTGTACGTAACCTGAAAGAGACATGCACACAAATACTTGAATCAAGACTACGGACTAGGGCTTACACCACTCTCTCCAAGCAGCTTTCTTAAGTTAGAAAGAATTTAAACTGAACTTATGAGGTTGATCCTTGGATTAAAAGAAACACACCCCTATGGAGACCATGCGATCGATACCTCCTTGACTTTCCTTCAGTGCAGACCAGTAACAAGGTAGAACAGGTTACGGCCTATTTAGAAAACCCTTAAAATCCACTGCATGACGCAGTTCAGGAACCAAAAGGCCGTCTAGGACGCGGAGGATCATAGATGGCACAAGCAGAAGACACGATCCAGCTTGTACGCTAGCTACAAGACCCCCCCATCACCCCCCCCACCCCCACCCCCCGCCTATAACCCTCCCCCCCCACCCCCCACTCACCCCCCCCCCCCCCAAAAAAAAAACAAACAACAACTAGTGGGATGAAAACCCTGAAAACGTCAAACATCTCTGCAACACATTCGTTTCACCCACTAAGGGAAGACATTGTCTGGAATGGCCAGAGGGCAGAACTAACGAAAAGATGAAACTGCTTTTGGAAGAAACTGGAACCAGCTTCCACTCGCGACTCGTTACTCTGAAACCCCCTCCCCTAAACTGCCCTCAAGGCACGCCTTTTCAGACTGTCATACGATCTCGCGAAAAAGTGTCGGCGTGCGGGGTGTGTGTGTGTGTGTGTGTGTGTGTGTGTGTGTGTGTGTGTGTGTGTGTGTGTGAATATGCTTCCATTTTTTCCCCTATTTTCAGCTTTAATCCATGAATTTATGCACAAAATGTTTCTTTGAGGAATGTTTCGTAGGAACTGTTTTATCATGCAGCATGCATGCGTTCGTTTGTTCGTTCGTGTGTGTGTGTGTGTGTGTGTGTGTGTGTGTGTGTGTGTGTGTGTGTGTGTGTGTGTGTGTGTGTGTTTTGCTGTGTGAGTATGTGTTTACGAGCGCGTGTATGTGTGCGTGTGTTCTGATTGACTACATGCTCTTACGTTTTCAATTTTCATCCACAGACGTAATGTATAAACATTTATATGTTTATGATGTAAGGTTTCAGTTTGCTTACTTAGTTGTTTATCTGTGTGTATTTGTGTTTTTGTTGTTGTTGTTGTTGCTGTTGCTGTTGCTGTTGCTGTTGCTGTTGATGTTGGTGGTGGTGGTGGTGGTAGTGGTGTGTATGTGTGTGTGTGTGTGTGTGTGTGTGTGTGTGTGTGTGAGCGCGTGCGCGCGTGCGCGCGCATACGCGAATTCCATTGCATGAAAGAAATTTCATGTTTAACATTTTTCTCATTTGTTTCTGCCATAAATCACATTTTAATTTTTAATACAAAAGTTCATTAGGTTTTGTTTACAAACATTCAGAGACTGAATGTAAAGTATACGGTGGAAATTACTAGAAAGGTGTGCATGCAAGCCATCAGTGTACGTAATTCCAAATCGGCTGTTCCAGTGAAAAGTTAATCAGATCTCCCCCATGTGCTGTTTTTAAACATGCTTCAACAAGCATAAATGAATTACAGTTGCCATCTTGCTGACGAACTTGAAAACAGTTAGGATGTTAGG
>NC_134910.1:5508087-5523087 GCF_041734735.1 Babylonia areolata | reverse complement strand
CGTATCAGGATGTGTGTGTGTGTGTGTGTGTGTGTGTGTGTGTGTGTGTGTGTGTGTGTGTGTGTGTGTGTGTGTTTGGGGGGGGTTGTTGTTTGTTTGTTTGTTCAATTGGTTAAAAAAAAAATAAGAAGAAGAAGAAGAAGAGCTCAGGGCGCTTTACATGAGAGAAAAAAATTATAAATTACATAAATCATTCATGACCACTCTTTCTGGACTGCTTCTCCCAGGCCTGGAAAGATTTCGGTCTGACCATCAGTCTCAAGAAGACAAATGTCCCAGGCCAAGACACGCCATCTCCACCAGCCATCACCATTGATGACTACGAGCTTGAAGCCATCCATCAATTCACTTACCTTGGGTCCACCATCACCGACAACCTCTCCCTTGACACCGAGATCTACAAGAGGATCAGGAAGGCAGCCACAACGCTAGCCTGCCTCAGGCAAAGAGTGTGGACAAATCCCAAGCTGACCACGAAGACAGTTTCAGTAGTTTCAGTAGCTCAAGGAGGCGTCACTGCGTTCGGACAAATCCATATACGCTACACCACATCTGCCAAGCAGATGCCTGAACGAAGATAAAGATGGCTGTATACATCGCTTGCGTCCTCAGCACCTTGCTGAATGGCAGTGAGGCGTGAACCACACAATCTCGTCAGGAGAAAAGGCTCAATACCTTCCACCTGAGAACCCTACAGCGCATACTCGGCATCTCCTGGCAAGACAAGGTGACAAACACCGAAGTCCTGACTCGCGCTGGCCTTCCGACCATGTATACCATACTGAGACAGCATCGGCTGCGCTGGCTGGGCCACGTTCGCCGCATGAAAGATGGTCGCATCCCAAAAGACATCATTTATGGAGAGCTTGCCACGGGGAAGAGAAGCATCGGCCGCCCACAGCTGAGATACAAAGACGTTTGCAAACGTGACATGAAGGCACTTGAGATCAACACTGAGTCCTGGGAGGACCTTGCAGATAACCGCAACAGATGGAGAACCACTCTCAAGAATCAGCTATGGATTGGTGAGGACAAACTGTCAGCTGCTGCAGCAGAAAAGCGAGCTCGCAGAAAAGGGACGGCAGCCAACAGCCCAGCATCAGCTTACACATATGACCGCAGCGACAGTGACTGTCTCTCTCGCATCGGTCTCTACAGTCACAGGCGACGCTGCTTGGTCCAAGCAGACAGCCCAATTAGACATTAGGTCGGATATACTCTTTCCATGGTCAGCCATGACCGAAGGAGGCCTGCTATACATTAACACAATTCTGAAGTATATTAAAGGAATGTAGAAATAGGGCTATAAACCAATGCCTGTGAAAGTTCGACTATAAGAACCTCGTCAGAAATGACTTTCCAAAAATCATCTGCAGAATAATTATTCTCTTTGAAATACTTGGGCAAGAAGGTACGTAACTCTCTCTCTCTCTCTCTCTCTCTCTCTCTCTCTCTCTCTCTGTGTGTGTGTGTGTGTGTGTGTGTGTGTGTGTGTGTGTGTGTGTGTGTGCTGATTATCTGGTTGTGTTTTGCTGCACCTGATGCAATTTATTTTGATGAGATAAGAAAGTTATTCTTATTATTATAATCAATATGCCATATAGTATGCTATTGTCATGTTTATATTCAAAATAATGTTTATTAATTCTATGTTTTTACATTAAAAATATTACCTGCAATGTGTGGAACGAATGTATGAAATGTGATATTTTTACATTTGTGTCTTCGTTATATTCCTAATAGCTGTTGTTGTTGTTGTTGTTTTTCAGTTCTGGTCTCCATGTTTTTTTACTTGTCTGTTTTGTGATAATGCACCTGACCAAATTTCTCTAGTTGGAGATAATAAAGTTATTCTTATATTCTTATCTTATCTAAGCAATAGACTAAAACAGGCAGACAACAACAACAAAGAAGATACAACAGTGAACGAACAGACTGTAAACACTGACCCTGGACAAGACGACAGGCGGACAACTGACTCAAACAAACAAAACAAAAACAGTACTGACGACGGGTATACATGTCGATGCAGACAAAGGACGAGACAAACAACGCTGAACACATACAGACGGGGTGGATCGGGATCCGTAAAGCGTCCACGCTCAAAGGGCCCCATGTCATCCCCCGCGGACACACAGGCCAGAACAAGACAGGACAACAGTGCTGGAGAGTCTGACGATGACAGTCTCTATTGTGAACCAGCAAGTAACCCTGAATGACCCCTGCCCCCACCCTACTTCCACCCTTTTGTTCTTTGGAAACGGACTCAGGTATGACTATGGACTATGAGTATGGCTTATGACTGGTGTGGAATAATGATTTATTCATGGGAAATGAACCATGTTTTGCATGCTGTTAAACTTGGTTCCATTAACGCCCGGAGGTCGAATAATAAACTAAATCGGAAATATATTTTCAATGTCCTTAAAAAAAACAAAAACTTGATATCATACGTATCCAAGAAGCACGTATTACAAAGAAAAATGCAGATTTGTGGGAAAGGGATATTATATCACGAAAGAACAGGGCAGAGTAAAAGGGAGATGATTATGATATCAAAAACTGAAAAATAATATATAATTAAATGAAAATATTAGACGAACAAGTCAGATTTTATTCACATCTCTACAATCAAACAACACTAACAGAAAACGTTACACAAGCAACAGATGATTTTATGAAAGATGGGAACAATACACAATGTTAGACAAAGATGTAGCATTGTTATGTGAATGCCCAGTCAAAGAAGAAAACCAGCAATGCCTTGAAACAAATGAAAAATGGATCATCCCCAGGTAGTGATGGGTTAAGCACAGAATTCATGATGATGATGATGATGATGATGATGATGATGATTATTAGTATATATATATATATATATATATATTTGTTAAATCAAACAGACTTGTAATAAATTCTTTCAATGAATCGTACGTGGACGGATAAATGTCTTATACTCAGAAACATGGTACAATTAAACTTTTACATAAGGGCAAAGAATTACCACGTAATATTTTAGATAAGTGGAGACCAATCACTCTAACGAATGTAGACTATAAGATATTAGCAAAGGTGCTAGTGAACAGATTAAGTCAAGTTATAGGTAAATTAATTAATCCCGGCCAGGTTGGATATCTGAAAGGAAGAAGTATTTCATCTATTATTAGATCCATGATTATTGATTATTTGAACCATACAAATGAATCAGGATGCCTCCTTGCTCTAGATTACTACAAAGCATCTGATTCAGTATCACGAGAGTTTTTATTGCATGCATTTAGAATATTGGGATTCGGTGAGCAATTTATAAACTGGGTAAAAATCTTAAACAAAAACACATTTAGCAGTACAAACTATGGAGGATGGATTTCGCAGCCCTTTCCAGTCACTTGTGGCATCAGACAGGGATGCCCATTTTCAGCCTTAGCTTTCATTTCAGGTGTTGAAATATTAGCAATCAAAATTAGAAACAGTAATATAAATGGAATAGAACTTTCTACTGACAGACAAACTGACAAACAAATGAAAATAGAACAACTAGCAGATGACACAACTCTTTTTCTGAAAAAACAACAACAACCAAAGAAGACATGTTTGAAGCTTCCAGCTTCATAAATTATTTTTCCACATTCTCAGGCTTGGTATCAAATAAAAAGAAAACAAAAGCCATGAAAATGGGAACAGGTTATGAAGACGTAAACCTTCCTTTTGAAATAATATGTGGGATAAAGGTATTAGGTGTTTACTTTCAAAATGGCAGTAGAGCCAGCCCAAAACATCGAAAAGAAATGGGATGGCAAATTAGAAAAGGTAATAAATCTGATACAGACATACAGTTGTAGAGATCTTAGCATACACGAAAAAAAGTCACTGTGAAACCACTTCTCGTGAGTCAGTTTACATTCATCATGCAAGCACCTGGTTTACCAGACCACATCCTAACGAAAATAAGCAAAACTTTTTTTTTTTTTAGATTTCATTTGGCAAAGGAAATATACAAACAGAAAAGCATTTGAAGAAGTAAAAAGGAAAGTAACGGAAGGAAACTATTTATGTAAAAGATAAATTCTGTGTTGATGAGGTTAGTGCTGAAATTAGTTCAGAACTAGAAACAAAATGCGTTATCGCCATATCCGCATTACAGTATAAATCAGATACAAGACTTCCAGTTTTTCTATGAGTGACCAGCTGCTTTTAGACGCAATGCATATGAAAATCCGAGCGAAAGCAATTTCTATTGCAACAATGAAGAAACAGAAAGATGATGCGTGTGAAAACAAATGTTAGAGGATAATATCAGAAAATTAGAATGTAATGAATTTGGGAAAGATGCACATTGGGTGTGCAGGTCGGATAAGAAAAGGCACACAAGATACTTGTGGTACGCCTCTTTTACAATGGCAAAATCTTTCCCTTTCCCCCCCCCCCCTCCCCTTCCCTTTCTTTTCCATCTACTCTGAATTGTTATAATGAATTCATATACAAAATAAAACGGTGGTCAACCCAAGAAAGTCCGAGGAAAAAGGAAAACAACAACAACAAAAACAACAACAACAACAACAACAACAAAAAACAAAACAAAACAAAAAAAACACAAAAAAAAACAAAAACAAAAAAAACAACCAGACCATAAGCAATGACAGCTATATACTATCAAAATATTATGAACTTTTTTATTCCCTTTGTGTGTTCATACCGTGCATTGTTTGTGAAGCGTACACCACGCATGAGTTTCCCTTTTTGAGATAATAAAGTATTCTGTATCTGTAAAAACAAAAACAAACAAACAAAAAAAACACCCCACACCAAAATTGTTAACAGTTCAGTCCACTTCAAATACTGGGCATGGAAAATAGATTTCTGGTTAGAGATGTTGTTGATGAGAACGGGTGCTTCCACAGTTACACGTGTGTAATAGAAAATATGCTATTAATGTGAATTATTTAGTGTCTATGTGATTCATACGTTCGATGAAAAATAACTGAATGGCATCAATATGCATTTTAGCTACAAAACCAGCAACTAAAACCGAAAGCGCTTGAAATAAGATCCTGTGTTAGGTAAGTCTCAAAAACATATAATTCATACTGTTTGTACCAGTTCTGATATACACCATAAATTCTTTTCATTAGTGGATGCAAAACTTACATATTATCGTTAACTGGTAATTCAGTACATTATCTATGGCTTTGCACGGGAAAATATCAATAACTGCCTATATTAGAGTTAAACATGGACATGTTACCCCCCCACCCCCCTCCCCCCAAAGCCTGTGACATAGACATCGCTTCATGGGAAACTGATGCCCTTGACCGCTCTCGCTGGAGGACGCTGTGCTATGGTGGTATAAAGACGTTTGTAAATAAGAGAACGCTGGCCATTAAAGAGAAGCGTGAGTGAAGGAAGCAGGGCTCAACTTCTGGAGACGTTTTCCCTTGCAACACCTGTGGGAAGTGCTGCGCATCCAGGATCGGCCTCTTCTCCCATGTGAGGACACACACCGACAAAGAAGCGTTCCTGCCTACTCATCCGTCGGTCCGACGGGAGACTCCATTATCATTTCCTTCGTCTTAAGACTTTGTTTCATCAGTGGCACCCAGAAAATGACATCAGTGGGCTGAGAGTGTGGTGTCAATTGAACACTTCGTAGAAATGCACCTCATCCTAAAAAAAATATGGAAGTGGAAGTAGGACAAGGGAATATTTCTGAAAACTAACGCGCAACAGCGTCATTCCTTTCATGAAATCCAAGAATACTCTCGTCAGGTGCTACTTCGGCAAAAATATTCTCCTGACCACACTTTTGCTGAGGTGGTACCTGTCCAACGGCCCAAAGGTAACACACATCCACCAAACATGGAGAACCGACCTTAACCACGTTGGAGAAGAGGTCTCAAATGTTCTTTGACAAGAGGATGAGGAATTATCAAAAGCTATTCTGGCTGAAATTTGTAAACTGCTGGGAATTCTGCATATGGGGAAACTATCACCTATGTTGCCAAACACTCTAATGCGGCCTGCGTCAACAAAGAGGGAACACAAACAATCACCAGTGAAACTTCATATTGAAACATGAATCCCTTGATCGAGAATCTGAAATGGAGAAGGTAAAATCCAAAGTCCTATGGAATCTTCCCACTCATGTAACGGTACGCCAAAATGAGGATGCTGCAATTCTATTACGGCTGTGCAGACACAGTCGTCTCAAGAGAAAATTATGAGCACTGCGAGATGGACTCAGACTCCTTCTACATGGCTCTGTCTGAAGACTCTTTAGAAAACGCTGTTGGACTTGAGGTTAAGGATGAATTTTATCTCTCATCTCATCTCATCTATCCCTTGACCCGTGGGTGGGTCGTTGGGGCACCATGGATGACTGCCTGGTCAGCTCGCGCCACCTGCCTCGGTCCTCAGCGGCCCTTTGAGTTGTGGCAAATGGCAGGCCCGTCCACTCTTTGATGTTGTCCTCCCACCGCTTTCTCTGTCTGCCTCTCTTCCTCCTTCCTTGTACGGTACCCTGCAGGATGGTCTTGGCTAGGCCGTCTGATCGTGTGACGTGTCCATACCAGCGGAGCTTGCGTTCCTTCACTGTGGTTAGCAGGTCTTTGAATGGGCCAATGGCGTTTTGGACTCTTCTTTTCACTTCCTCATTTGTGATGTGGTCTTTGTATGTAATGTTCAGGATCTTGCGGAAGCATCTCATTTCCAGGGCCTGGATTCTTCTCTGGAGTTCTGCAGTGAGGGTCCAGGATTCGCAAGCGTATAGAAATATTGAGAAGATGAGGGAGCGCATTAGTCTGATTTTGGACGAGAGGGAGATCTTTTTGTCCTTCCATATAGTCTTCAATCGACTCAGTGCGGCAGTAGTCTGCGCGATTCTGGACAGGACCTCTGGTTTCGAACCCTCGTCTGACACAATGGCACCCAAGTATTTGAAGGAGGAGACTTCTTCCAGTTTTTCACCGTTTACGTGCAAGTTGGACGTTACGCCTTGGCTGTTGTTGGTCATAACCTTGGTCTTCTCGGCACTGATCTCCATGCCGTAGGCTGATGATGTCTTGTCAAGTTTGTGCACGAGTTCTTCGAGTTCTTTCTCTTCTCCTGCCAGGCCATCAATGTCATCGGCAAAGCGCAGGTTGGTGATGACTCTGCCTCCAATGCTGACAGTTCCCACATGATCTTCCAGGGCGTCAGTCATGATCCTTTCAAGAAAGAGGTTGAAGAGAGTGGGAGAGAGTAGACAGCCCTGTCTGACTCCGACCGTGGTTCTAAACCAGTTACCCGTGCTACCATTGAAGAGGACTGCACTGGTTGCTCTTTCGTATAGGTTCTGTATGGCTTGGATGATGTCTTCACTGATGTTGAATTTGTGCATGGTGGCCCATAAGGCAGCGTGCCATACCCTGTCGAACGCCTTCTTGAAGTCAATGAAGACGTGGTAGAGGTCTCTTTGGTGCTGGAGATATTTCTCGCACAGCAAGCGCAGGTTGAAGATTTGTTCTGTTGTGCTTCTCCCTGCTCTGAAGCCGGCCTGCTCTTCGGCGATGATCATTTCTGCTTGCGGCTTCAGTCGGTTGAGAAGGACCTTTAGCATGACCTTGCTGGGGTGGCTGATTAGGCTGATAGTGCGGTAGTTTTTACACTGTTGTAGATTGCCCTTCTTGGGGATTGTGATGACCAATGATTGTGTCCAGGTGGTTGGCCACTCTCCCGTCTGCAGGATCTTATTACAGATGGTGGTGAGGGCATCAATCACCGCTTCGCCTCCAGCTTGAATCAGTTCGGCGGGAATGTTGTCGACGCCAGCTGACTTCCCTGCTTTCAGTGTCTTCACTGCTGCCTCTACTTCTTCCCGAAGAATTGGCTGGCTGTCGTTGTTGGTTGATGGGGGACAGTTCAGAACTGAAGTGTCACCTTTGGTGTCATGGTTGTACAACTCGGAGCAATATTCAGTCCAGCGCTGTAGGATGTCTTTTTCTTCAATGAGGCATTTCCCTGATTTGTCCTGGATGGTGCTGACTCGTCCTTGCTTGGTTGTTGTCAAGTTTTTGACAGTTGCGTACGCTCTTTTTGAGTTGTTCTTTTGCAGGTTGTCTTCAATCTCTGAGCACTGTTGTTCTATCCAGTTTTCTTTTGCTTTTCTCATGCTGGATTTGACCTTGTTGTTGGCGGTCCTGTATTTGTTTGTTCCTTCAGGGGTGCCTTTCTTGTTCTTCAGTGCTCTTCGTTTATCGCATAGGTCGAGGATGTCAGGGGTGACCCAGGGCTTCTTCACTGGTCGTTTTGTGCCCAGAACTTCTTTGGCAGTCTCAGTCACTGCAGTGTTAAATGCAGTTGTTTCTCTGTCGATGTTCACCTCTTCGTCCTGCAAGATGGTCAGTGCGGCGAATTTTCCTCCAATCATGGCTTTGAAAGATTCTGCAACCTCTGGGTCTTTCAGTTTCTCGAGGTCGAATCTCATTCGTGTGGTACCTTGCTTTGCGATCTTCTTGAGGCGGAGTCGGAAGGTCATCATGACCAGGTTGTGGTCGCTGCCCACGTCTGCCCCTGGGAAGCTTCTGGTCCTGGCGATGTTGATGCAGGACCGAAAGCGTTTCTTCACCAGGATGTAGTCGATCTGGTTGTTGTAGTCTCCGCCAGGGCTTTGCCAGGTCCATCTTCTGGATTTTTTGTGCGCTCCAAGTGTGTTTGCCAATATGAGGTCATTGTATCTGGCAAACTCCAACAATCTGAGACCTCTGTCGTTGGATGCCTCATTGCAGAAAGGACCGCAGTTGCCTTGCCAGTTTGGCTGTGCGTCTGCTCCAACCTTTGCGTTCCAGTCGCCCTGGGGTGTAGGGGGCTCTGGATAGAGGTAGTACCTTTGATGTCTGGCAGCTGTGCTCCTTCGGGAGCAGACGGGCATCACTGGTCCTCATCCATCTCCTAAAGCTCTCACGTGTTGGCTCCAAGCGCCACACCCTGGTACACCGCCTCAGCTGGCGGGCTAAACCACGTGAGGGGGTGGTGTTGACACTGCACCACTAGGGGGCGGAAGAGCTGCACAGCCAGCCAACGGCTAGGGCGGAAGGGCTTCCAGCAAGCTCAACGACTAAGTGTCCGGGGTCAAGGCGACCACCCAGGTATTGGGTGACCTCGGCTGTGACCAACGACCTGGAGAGGGATGGGCTCCGCCAGGCCACTCAGCCCAAGACACACCATGATGATGACAACCCCCACTCATTCCATACCGGATCGGTCGCCGCCCGGGTCACCAAGGACCGCGTCTTCTGCTGCACACCAGGGCAGAGGCGAAAAATATGCTACTGGTAACACCTCAGCAAAAATCAGAGGCAGAGACAACATCGTGATTGGCACATGGAACGTCAGAACTCTCCGTGCAGCAGGAAAAATCAAAGAACTGACATACGAGATGGAACGATACAACTGGAACATCATAGGGCTTTGTGAAGTACGCTTGAAGAACATTAAAGATCTCACAACTGAAGAAGGCCACAAACTGTACTACAGTGGCAAAGAAGACCGCCACGAGCATGGGGTAGGCTTCCTCGTCCTCAAGAACATCACAAACTGCATCTTGGGATGTCGCCCAGTTTCAAGCCGCATCATCACCATTCGGCTCAAAGCCTCACCATTCAACATCACGATCATACAGGCGTACGCACCTACCTCTGACTACGAGGACAGCGAGGTTGAGGCATTCTACGACCAACTACAAGACGTGAATTTTATAAAAAGTGATAAAAATGGTTTCCAGTGAAAGCCTGTGAAATGCATAAATTCGATTGTGTCAGTATCAGATTACATGGAGACAGCTGTACCCCTATCCTTGCTGCAGTGAGCACCACATCAAACTACATGGAGACAGCTGTACCCCTATCCTTGCTGCAGTGAGCACCACATCAAATTACATGGAGACAGCGGTACCCCATCCTTGCTGCAGTGAGCACCACATCAAATTACATGGAGACAGCTGTACCCCTATCCTTGCTGCAGTGAGCACCACATCAAATTACATGGAGACAGCGGTACCCCATCCTTGCTGCAGTGAGCACCACATCAAATTACATGGAGACAGCTGTACCCCTATCCTTGCTGCAGTGAGCACCACATCAAACTACATGGAGACAGCTGTACCCCTATCCTTGCTGCAGTGAGCACCACATCAAATTACATGGAGACAGCTGTACCCCCATCCTTGCTGCAGTTAGCACCACATCAAATTACATGGAGACAGCTGTACCCCTATCCTTGCTGCAGTGAGCACCACATCAAATTATATGGAGACAGCTGAACCCCTATCCTTGCAGTGAGCACCACATCAAATTACATGGAGACAGCTGTACCCCTATCCTTGCTGCAGTGAGCACCACATCAAATTACATGGAGACAGCTGTACCCCCATCCTTGCTGCAGTGAGCACCACATCAAATTATATGGAGACAGCTGAACCCCTATCCTTGCAGTGAGCACCACATCAAATTACATGGAGACAGCTGTACCCCCATCCTTGCTGCAGTTAGCACCACATCAAATTACATGGAGACAGCTGTACCCCCATCCTTGCTACAGTGAGCACCACATCAAATTATATGGAGACAGCTGAACCCCTATCCTTGCAGTGAGCACCACATCAAATTACATGGAGACAGCTGTACCCCCATCCTTGCTGCAGTGAGCACCACATCAAATTACATGGAGACAGCTGTACCCCTATCCTTGCTGCAGTTAGCACCACATCAAATTACATGGAGACAGCTGTACCCCTATCCTTGCAGTGAGCACCACATCAAATTACATGGAGACAGCTGGACCCCTATCCTTGCAGTGAGCACCACATCAAATTACATGGAGACAGCTGTACCCCTATCCTTGCTGCAGTGAGCACCACATCAAATTACATGGAGACAGCTGTACCCCTATCCTTGCAGTGAGCACCACATCAAATTACATGGAGACAGCTGTACCCCTATCCTTGCAGTGAGCACCACATCAAATTACATGGAGACAGCTGAACTCCTATCCTTGCAGTGAGTGTCACAAGTTTGATAAAAGAAGTTTAGGGCCTTTTCAAATTATAATACTGAGGAAAATGGAATTGTTACTTTGCGTTCTAGACATATATGTGTTCTGGATACTCCAACACCAAGTTCAGCCGCGAGAGACACAGCAAGAATCTCAACCACTTTAGTTAAGGCCAAATGTTTGAACGTGCTTCAAGCTAGCATAGGTCACATCAACAAGAACTTCATGACTGACAGGAAAAGTGGAAAGACATACGAGGAGCAGGGAGAATCCTCATCCTTCTAGATCACAGGACATGCCCGACAGGACAGCATCAACACTGATCTCCCTTTATAAATGCTGTTCAATATTTGATACATTTAACTCTTTCGTTCCTATTTTTTTATGAACCATCACTCCCCCTTGTTCCCATATTCTTGCGATACGTATATTCCCTTCATTCCTGGGTTTAAATGTAGCTGAGGGCTCAGCTGGTTACGATGACTGCTTCACGCACAAGCTTTATAGCAGACGACATTTCGCACTTGACCTACTGATCATAGCGCGACGTCATTCAAATTTTGAATGAAAGCCCCTTTGACACACACTATTTTACTAAATAGCTCTTTCATCGCATCAGAAAACTACAAGTATTAAATACCAGCAGAATTTTCGCAATTCCTTCTTTAGATCTATGTCATTAGTAGTTGCCTTACGTTAAACTGATTTAACGCAAGTAGCTATTTTCAGCTGGAAACTTTAAAACTGATCAGTTTCAGGTAATCTAAATCAAGATTATAGATTCATCTTAAATGATCAACACTTCATTTTATACTCATCAGAAAGGTAGATATTGATATCAATGAACACCCAACAACTAACATAGATTTGGTCAATTTTAGCCTGACTGGGGCCAATTTGGTTGTGGCCATAAAGTTTGGCCAGAGCGGAACGCGTGACCTGCATAAATGGCGTGAAGCATGTGGACACTGGTCAGATTAACAGGTGTTGTGCTTGAGTCTACACATCAGTGCCAGCTGCCTAACATTCCACTGTACTGTCTTCTTTTCCTTCTTCTCCTTTCTCGTTCTTTTAATTCATACTGTAATAAAACTATAGAAAACCTTTGTGGCTGGCCTCTATATGTTCCTGGTATGTGTGAGGAGCTTTCTATCCTTTCACTCTTTTTCTGTTAATTCACTAATCCTTTAAATCCATTTTATATACCAGCCCCCTTACCAGTCGGTCACGTTCACTGACAGTATAGGTCAAAAATGTTCTTTTAACTTCTTATTTCGTTAGTCCTCTTACCTGACATTTTACCAACATAAACAAACCCCTCTTATCACTTAGTTTATTACGTTTTGACACTTGCGAGCTCGGCTCATACAGAGATAAGAGGTTGTATTAACAGTCACACAGGCTTGCCAGGCGATCACCAGGCTGCCGACGACAGACGGGGATGCCCCAGCCAAGATCCTTGCAGTTCTTGAAGAGACCTCCGCGACGCCTTCCCCTGAGGCCTTCAGCTAGCCGCACTCAGGTACGATGTCAGGCTCTTCATACGAGATCAGTCTGACACCACAGCGACACGGACGACACCTGCCCCAGCACAGACAACTCCACTGATGTCCGTCTGCAGGCTCAGCAGGCGACACTCACAGCTGAAAACGTCAACCTGCGACATCAACTGCAGTCCCCCATGCCAGCAAACCATACACATCCCATGGGACCAGCCCTTCATCCTCGTATCTGGTGTGGATGGTCTTGCCAGGCAACAAAAGGCTGACCACCCAACTCTGGTTACAGTCTACAGTCTGTTGCTACCACACACGCTGGGTCCGTGCCACTGATTCCAGCACCAAGGCGACGCATGCGGCACAGGCGTAGACGACGCCGGAGGCACTACAGCACCACACCTGATGCTGTGGTCCCTCAGGTGCCACCCTCACCTGTGTATGGCCTTATACAGCAAAAGTACTGCCATCAACTACCACCAGTCACGCCCACTGACCCTGCCACACTGTGCTACAGCCATCAACCACCACCAGTCACGCCCACTGACCCTGCCACACTGTGCTACAGCCATCAACCACCACCAGTCACGCCCACTGACCCTACCACACTGCGCTACGGCCATCAACCACCACCAGTCACGCCCACTGACCCTGCCACACTGTGCTACAGCCATCAACCACCACCAGTCACGCCCACTGACCCTGCCACACTGTGCTACAGCCATCAACTACCACCAGTCACGCCCACTGACCCTGCCACACTGTGCTACAGCCATCAACCACCACCAGTCACGCCCACTGACCCTGCCACACTGCGCTACAGCCATCAACCACCACCAGTCACGCCCACTGACCCTGCCACACTGTGCTACCAGGACAGCAAAGTGTCTGATTCAGACACTGACTACCAGCAGCTCCCACCCAGAGGTGGTCCACATGACTGGCATCCAGAGTGCCATGAACTGTGTGTTGAGACTGCTGAAGTTTAAATTGCAAACAAGACTGATGATAAATAGTTTGCAGCAAGAACAGTCATGATGTCATTATCCATGTCATTTTAGTTTGTTCATGCTGTATTTCCTTTCTCGTTTCAGATATTTCTGCAATGCTCGAAGGAGCTTTTCTCCAGAAAACCTGAGAGAACGGAATTGATAGTAAATGTGAAGGACAGAAGACAAGTAAGATGGGAGAGAACCTTCAAAGTAGCAATAAGCTCATATGGCAATTTTGTACTGAATTATGTACTGGATCTGCAACCAATGAAGGAGTGAAATCCAGTCAGAGGGCAAACCAGCAAGTAGTGAATTGCAGTGGTCAATGCGACTGAGAATCAAGGAACAGACAAGCTGAGAGGTTGCTTCAACAGTCAGATATGGTCAAATGGTGCGGATTTTTCTCAGCTGGAAGTTTGCAGTTATACATAAATTACTGACATGGTCATGCATGGACAGAACTGAATCAGAATATGCACCCAGGTTTCTGACAGAATTTTGAAATTTGACAACAACATTGCAAACAGTCAAGGTATGGTCCGAAATATGACTAAGCACAGACCTGGAGCCTACAAGCATAGCTTCTGTTTTGACGTAATTGAGTCTGAGCCTGTTAGTCAGCATCAGTTCTTTCTTGTTCTTGCAACAATGGACATCTCTATGCTTTCGTGTAGGACAGAAAAAAAAAACAACCTTTGGGAAGAAACATATGCTGGCTGTGTATGCACATCATGCAGGTACTCACCAATAGTACCTCACACGTATCTCAGTGCCACATTGCTAGTCATATCCATTCCATGGAAAACTGTCACAACTGTCATTGCTATTGTCCTTATCACATGAATGATTCGAACTTTGTCTCAAAGAGAATGTATGCCTTTCATTACACAAGCAGTCACTGAGCCAGAATCAGATCATTATTCACACACATCTTGAACAAAAAAAACTATTCAGAAACGAAACTTTCTTTAAATACACATGACCGTGTCACAGCCATCACGTAACATGTCACACAAAGGTGACACGTATGTGATATACCTTGAGGCAGTCACGCTAGTTACTGCACAAATATACACCACAATTTTCACATCTGCACTTTTTAAACTTTTCATCACCCACTGGCTGTGTTTCTATAGCAGCAGCTAGTTGCACTCTCTCCTTATCATTCACTTGTAACAGATCGAAATCAGTATCTGTTAAAGTGTAAAACTGATCATGAGAAAACTGGTCATAATCCCATTTTTCTTCGCGTTCCACTTTCTGTGTCCGTGTGTCTACATCAGCAAATATGTAGCGGCAGTCACATTCCCATGGCCAATGGAAGGAGAGGGGGGTGTCTGGCATCCATTCCATTCATAAACACTGCCCCGCTAGTGACCCGGTCAACGATAGATGACGCGCACTGATGACGCGACTCGCGGGAAGTTCAAAGCGCTTACCTCCAGACCCGATTTTCCGTGCCGTAGGAAGGAAAGGGGAAAGTCTCT
>NC_134910.1:5385587-5500587 GCF_041734735.1 Babylonia areolata | reverse complement strand
GTCCAAACATTGTCTGCAAAGTGCATAGGCCTACTTTTCATCTAATGAACCCGTCCCCCACCCCTACCCCCAATCCCCCTAGCCTACATCCTTCCTTTTCCATTGCCCTTTGATGTCTCGTGAGAGTGATGAACAATCTAACCCTCAATTACCCCACCTTAACACTGATTCAGAACCACATGTCCCTGCTTCTGCCCTCCTTTACAAGTCCTGTGATGTGGCCTGGTGTCCTAATGACAGATGCGAGCATGCTGTTACTTTTTTGGTGCTGTGATGTAAATGGAATGGTCACTTTTGTAACTTTTGTTATGAGATTGCGCCAGCCAGTCATATTTCTGAACATGGAAGTACGTTGTTGGGTCAGTCGTTTACAGGCCGAATCAGTTACTTGAGCACTGTCTGGAAGAAAGAAGAGCGCCGTGGTTGATGAATGAAAGCTGATTTATATGTTGTCAAAGTCCTGGGAACTGTGAGTCAGGCATTTAGTTTTATGCTTTTTAGTAGGCTATCATAGCAAATATAATTTGACATGGGGAGAACTGTGAACTGTCTCACTGGATTTCTTACATTATAAAATATCTGTTTCGGTAATTACACTATCATGATTATACCCAGTTACCATGAGCTAATCAAATATATCTTGTTCAAACAATAGAGATACCTTCCAGGCCTGATAATGAAGTTGCTGGTCCAGGCCACCACATCTTGCTGTGACCTTATTACAGTTTTGATTAATCATCTGACGTGCGGTTGATACTTTAAATAACACGAATTCAATGAGATTCCAGGTAATCAGACTGCTTATGAACATAGCTAATACAGATCTAGTGTATCACAGTATTTGATTGAATGGTCATAGTGTGATAAACAAACACACTGTATGGAACAGCAGTCACTGTAATTTAATCACTGCGTGTACAGTGACCTAACTGCATGACTAAACTAGCCAATTGAAGAAAGTGCTAACAGGTCTATGTGCCAAAATATGCTCAGATAGCATGATACATGTATGCAACACCTTATTTTTCATTCAATTGTCTCTGGCTACAAATTTAATGAGTACCTTCAAACCATTTAAGTAACGAGTTTACCTGTCAAGATCATCTGGTTTTACTGTGACCAATGATAGTTCCATGGAGCAAAGTGTCTGAAACGAATAAATTACATCATATAACAAACAAAAAAATCATGCGTAATTTTTAAAGGAAATACAACATTTAGATCTGCAATGACAGTGACGCGGCCAGTGCGTGAAGAGTGACCTAATTTCATAGCTATTAAAATCGGAACGAGGAAAATCTCAATATGTCTTTGTACCTAAATATGCTCCGACAGAGTCACAGTACATGTGTACAACAGACCATGTTTTTACTCCACTTTGCAGTATTCACCTGATATTTGGGCCTTTGGCACCCCGCCAATTGAAAAATGAACCACACTGTTTATCCTACCTTTTTTCTTCTTTTTTTTCAGAAAATGAAAGTCACAGGCTCTGACCTGCTTAGAAGTGTGTTTCAATGTTATAAAAAGAGCTGCTCGGCGTTCTTTGAAACAAACAAGACAAAAGACGTTTTCCTCGTAAAGAAAACCGCTCATTTTGCAAATTGTGATCCCCCTGTCACGTTTCATTGCTTGATGTATTTTTATTTCAATTATTATCGTTCATAAAAGCAAACCAAATAGACGCTTGAGCTGTCTGTTTTTATTTTGTAATTTTGAGCAAACGTTTGTTTTTTTTCCATCTCTCTCTCCCCCGTTCTCTCTTCGTGATTTATAAGGCTCTTAAGAAAAGATAGATTGCATTATTATAACACTATGTTTTCAGTTGACAGTTTTCGAATTAGTCTGGGAAGCGTTTGAACTCTGTGCAAAATAATTCCTTTAAAATTCATGTTAAGTGCATTTGACACTTCAGATAGTGACTGCATAAATGTAATAAAGTTGATCTAGAAAGCATCATGCTATAAGCCCGAAAAAACGGCCTTTTTGTTTATGGGTTTGGGGAGACAGTTTTTCTCAGGCCACCCGATGTTTACCCTTCATCACGCAACAACAACATGGCTGACGCCGATAGCACAGCGTGTAATGCGCCAGGCCCAAGCACATCAGAGGTAAGAACCTGATCTCTATTGTTCTTTTTTTTTTTTTTTTTCCCCTCTGCAGTGTACATAAAAAGTCATGTACTTTTATTAATCACGTATTATTTGTGGACGCTAGTCTTATATCATCGCGAATTTGTTACCACTGATGATTAAAATTAGTTAAACGTCCCGCGGCAAATAAATGCATGGAGACGGGTATACCGCTGTAACTCTGTTGCTGCTTTATAGGAATGAGATCAAATTAATGTCTTTCTAGATACAGTGCTTATTAGTTACATGCACTTGCATACGCTAGATTTTTATTTTACCGCACACATTGCTTCGGCAGCGAGTTGTGAGTTCAACATGTCTAGTCAATGTCCGTTCCCTGTGAAACTTGGTCCCTTGAAAACAACGTGGGTTATACCTGTTGCATCAAGTATAAAGTTTGCTTGCTTGTTTGTTTGTTTGTGTGTTTTTTTTGTTTTGTTTTTTGTTTTTTTTTGGGGGGGAGGGGTGGTGGTGTCATCTTAACAGAAAAAAGGCGTGCACTAATTAAATAATTAATTAATTAAACAAATTTGTAGTGATGGTAGAAGTACCCATTTTTCGGTAAGCTCAGTCAGTTGTGCAGTCTGTGTATTGTGCAAAATGGCATTTTTGTTTCTGTTTCTAGTTTTGTTGTTTATTTACTGGTTTTGCTTTTACCCAGTTTCACTCTGCAAAATGGCTTTTTTGTTTGTTTGGTTGGTTGGTTGGTTGAGTTTTTTTTTTGTTTTTTGTTTTTTTCTGTTTTGTTGTTTGTTTGTTGTTTTTGCTTTCACTCATTATTTTCTCAAAAACCATCACAATTTACATTAAGTATGTACAGGTATTGTCCTGCAACAGTTGCAGCCTCTGTGCTGTCTGTCTGTCTGTCTGTCTCTCTCTCTGTGTATGTGTGTGCTATCTGTCTGTCTGTCTGTCTGTCTGTCTCTCCCTCTCTCTCTCTCTCTCTCCTCTCTTCCTCTCTCTCTCTCTCCATTCATCTGCATATCTATTTATCTCTTTGCCAGTTCAGTGTTGTTTCCGTTTGTCTTGCAGGAGTTTGCAGAGTTTCCAGATCTGATCTGCATAATTTGTTGAAAACACCCCCAACTGTCTAGAGGAGGCCTTTGCTTATGAAATGTGCAGTGTACCAGCATCACTTTTCAATTCGGATGGTCTGCCCAGACAAGCAAAGAAGGCTGCACTTGCAAGTTACATCTGGACCACCACAAAACAAGTCAATGCTGTTCTTCCAGATGAGGTCTCCTATGTTATTGATGGTGGCTTCCTGCTGCACCTTCTGACCTGGTGTCGTGGCTCAACGTATAACCAGATTGTTCAGAGCTACACAGACTTTCTAATTCGACTGTTCGGCAAAGGAACTGTTGTTTTTGATGGGTACAGCTGTGGACCAAACACAAAGGATGCAGCCCATTTGCGAAGAAGCAGCAGAGGTGATGTGGCATGTGACATTTCTTTTGATGGTGACATGTTGCTTTGTGAACCCAAAGAACGTTTTCTGGCAAATGAGAACAACAAACAGCGGTTCATCAACCTTCTCAGTTGCTGTTTGTCTCAACACGGGTTTGACACCGCACATGCAACTGGTGATGCTGACAGGCTGATTGTGAAGACAGCGCTAGACATGGCAAGGGCGGCAAACGTGGTTCTAGTGGGTGAGGACACTGATTTGCTGATACTCCTCCTGTACCACCTCACCACACAGCACAATCCCATATTCTTCACATCAGTGAGATCCTCTACAGCAAAATCGGCAGCAAAGGTGTGGAACATCCAAGCTGTTAAGACTGAGCTGGGAACTGAAGTGTGCAGACGAATTCTCTTTGCGCACGCCTTTGGAGGCTGCGATGCAAACAGCAGTCTATATGGTATTGGAAAATCCATTCTTTTGAAGAAATTGATGGATTCGCCCATCTTCCAGCAGCAGGCAGATGTGTTCGGTGCCACTTCTGACAGGGACTCAGAAAAGTTGATTGCAGCTGGAGAAAAAGCGTTTGTAGAGCTTTATGGTGGCAAAGATAGAGACTGTCTGAACAGCCTCCGGTACATCAAGTACATGCAGAAAGTCTCCACCTGCACATCATCTTTTCAGCCCTGCAAGCTCCCACCTACATCAGCAGCAGCCAAGTTCCATTCATTGAGAACGTACTACCAAGTGCAAGAATGGATGCACTTGGAGCAACAATCATTTGACCTGGATCCAAAGGACTGGGGGTGGGAGATTATACAAGGTCTTATGGTACCTGTCCTCACCGACATTGCTGCTGCTCCTGATGAGCTCCTCAGTGTTATTCGATGTAACTGCAAGACAGAATGTCAAACAGCAAGATGCTCATGCAGAAAACATGGACTTGTGTGTACGTCTGGTTGTGGAGAATGCCGAGGAGAGAGCTGCGCCAACACTGTGAACAAGACTGCCTATATTGGCGAGGTATCATCAGATGATGAAGACTGACTGTAAGTAGAGACACAGTAATTCTTCTTAGCCAACAGTGATTTTGTATGTTTTGTATGTAAAGTTTTAGTATGTTTATGCATACTGATACGATTTCTGCAAAACTGATGGGTCAGTGAAACTGTGTTGATGAGGCATTGTCTACTGACAAATACGTCAAACGCTACATACAAAATGTTGGATTTATGCTTTTGAGGCATTAATTTTTGCAAAATGTATGCAGTAGGGCCCATTTAGCCTGTTTTTGCTATTTCTGTGTGACTGTCAAGTGAAACATGACAAAACCTACATACTACAGTGATAGGAAGTAGCTGACGGAACGTTTTCAGATTTGCGTTATTGTGCGCTTTTTCGCATTTTTCAACAGCTTCAAAAATAGCACATGTCAATTTTGGTCAACTTTATGTGATCTGACCAAGGGATGTCTGTAGAACACAAAACAGGCGACATTTATTTTAAAGGAATTTGTTGGCACAGGAGGTAGATTTTTTTGAAATCTTCCTAGACTAAATATGATGTGCCTGTGAAGTAAAGATTGGAAAATTTTCTTACATTCATTTCTTAATTAGCTGGACATGTGGATCATTTGAAGGTCAAACACTCGCCAGACAACGAAAACTGAAGTGGTTTGGTCATGTCACAGGCTCCTCTGGTCTTGCTAAAACAATCTTACAAGGCACAGTGAGGGGAGGAAGAAGACGAGGCAGACAAAGGAAGAGATGGGAGGACAACATTCGAGAGTGGACAGGTATGGAGCTGAGAGACACCCTGAGAGCGGCCGAGAGACGCGAGGACTGGAGAAAGGTGGTTGACAAAGCTTCGAAGGCGCCCCAAAGGATTCGGAATCTGAGGGATCGGTGACGGTGACGGTGACGGTGGATCATTTGATGCTGATATGTTGTCGTATTTGTTGTTGTTTTTCATGTGGGATATTGTGTCATGCATGTTATGCTTTTCGAAATATGATTCATGTTCACACCCCTTTTAATGGGGCTTTGGCCTTTCTGATTAAAATTCTGTTCTGTTCTCTCTTCGTGATGTAATCCTTATCACACAAAGTTGGCTGCCGATAGTAACAATTATATTTACAGAGTGTCACGCTCTGAGGTGCCTGACAAACACTGCCCCTTCAGCAGCGAACATTTGCGTCTGCATGACATATTCTGTCTCGATTGCAGCAAGCTGAGCCAGAGTTGAGCCCCCTCTTGTTTATGAGAATATGGCGAAATGAAAGATGTTTTGATGGCAGTTGCCTAAACTCTGTGTTACTAAAAAAGACTTTTCTTCAGTGCTTACTCTCCAGACCTCGCACAATCTGACTTCCATCTCTTTCCAACCATGAGGTTATTTTTGAAGGGTAAGCACTTCCCAGACGATGAAACGCTTATTTTGTGGCTTTTCACGCAACCTGCAGACTTCTACAGGCAAGGTGTTCACAGCTGCATAAAGTGATGGGAGATGAATAGAAAGACTAATAACTGTGCCAAATTTCGTTCCTCTCAGTCCATGGGAGGTAGGTCAGGGACATCTTTAATGAACATCCATTGCATCATGTGAAAACATCTGACTTTGTCCCAGATCAATGTCTGTATGTTTTTATCTAATCCGCCTGACAGCATCATTGGTATGAATCAGAAAATCATCTTTTAAGTCTGCATGGAACATGAAACAATATAGAATTAGCAGAAGAAACAATTGTGTGAAAAGTATTGATGAGGCACGACTTGGGGTACCAGTTATCAAGACTTTCGTCCAAGCTCCGAAATTGATCTGGTATTAAGACTGACACCAATGCTCTGGCATTGATCTGGTATTAAGACTAACACTAAAGCTCTGACATTGATCGGGTATTAAGACTAATATTAAGACTCTGACACTGATCTGGTATTAAGACTAACATTAATGCTCTGACAGTCATCTGGTATTAAGATTTATATTTATGCTCTGAAAGTGATCTGGCATTGATTCTTACACTAATGATCTGAAATTCAACTGGTATTGAGAGTTGCATTGATGCTCTGATATTCATCTGGTAATAAGACGAACATTAATGCTCTGAAATTTGATCTAGTACTAGGACTTACATTAATGCTCTGAAACTGATAAGGCATTAATTCTAACATAAATGATCTGAAATTCTTCTGCATTAATGCTCTGACATTGATCTGGTATTGAAACTAACACTGATGCTCTGAAATTGATCGCGTATTCTCTAAAACTGATCTGGCATTAATTCTTACATCAATTATCTGAAATTCAAATAGTATTAAGACTAGCATTAATGATCGGAAACAAATCTGGTATTAAGACGAACATTAATTCTCCGAAATTTGTTCAAGTATCAACGCTTACTTTAATGCTCTGAAATCCGTTTGGGTAAGAAATTTAGAGACATCAAAGCACAGATGCAACATGGAAAAACATGGCTTCAGTTGCTTTGAATCATCCTGGCGAGTCAACCTACTTGTGCATTCTCCACTTGACCCAATCTCTCATCCACCTCTTCCCGGGGAAGCGGGACACAAACGCTGCTGTACAATACGCTGACAAACGCAAGCACTTGAACTAACAATGACACAAAGGTTGCTGCAGTAATCGAAGTTTATTTCCAACTTATGGTTTGTGTGAACTAGGTGACATTAAAACATTATAACCCCCACCCCCCTTTCCAGACTGGCGGAACTCGATGTTGACAACTGTCAAATATCTGAGAGATTCAGGTACTGCAACCATGGTCACAATACCCAGTTCGAATATAAAGAATAGCAGATTGAAAGGCTAACACAAAAATATAATAGTAGCAGTAGTAGTAGTATCATTATTATTATCATCATTAGTATAAATTCTAAATTCCAACACACATGTTTATTGGTCAGAGGAGAATACATAGTATTTTTACCGATCGGCTCGGGTTTCCAGAGAGGTAAAGGGAGAGGTGACAGAAAGCCATGGACAGAGACAGCCAGAGGGATGCGACACTGTTATCATCATCATTATGAGGCATCATCATTTGTCTTTACTTCATCACCAGGCGAAGGTTCATCACCATGCGAAGGTTCATCACCAGGCGAGGGTTCATCACCAGGCGAGGGTTCAGCAGCAGCTGGCTCTTCAGCACCAAATGAGAGTTCAGCACTAGATGATGAGAGTTCAGCAACAGAGGACTCTCCATCAGATTCTGGCGCGTTCTCTTCTTCTTCCACCAGATTGTTGACTGACGTCTTGAGCATCTCCAGTTGTTGCATTGTTTTGGCCCTAAAAAAGAAGAGACATTTGAACATACAGAGACATTTGAACATACGTTTTTAAAGGGCGATAAATCAATTGCGGTATTCGCAGTGAGAACGCTGTTTAAATCATATTATTCTGGTGTATCTTGGGCATTAAAAAAATCTTTAAGGGCAATAAAAAATTCTTTTTAATGGCTATCGCCGCAATCACACTGAAACATTTAGCCGTTTTCACTAGATCTAGATAGATGTACCAGTTTAGTTACACCCGCTGGGAATGTAGTACGACACCGTCGATTCATTTTCTCTTTTATGTTCATTCTAGTTTTATAGTTTTAAAGTTGATATGAAAATTTAGTATTTTGTTAAACTAATAACATGTAGAGCCAAGTACAAGTACTTCTAAACGTCGTAAGAAGTGAAAAGGACTTCATTTTGAGAAAAGTCAAGACTGGATTTTTTTTCGTTTTATCGTGATCAGTTCAAGGGTATTAACTCGCATGGTTTACAATTTTTAACTGTGAATTCCGACTGATTCTTTGGATATTTTTATGGCAGTTTGGGGCATAATCCAGTAAGTGATGAGGCGTTCACAAATCTTTCTCTGAATAAATATTTAACGGTCTCCTTCTCCAGCTTTCCATCACATGTTATCGTGTATTGTCCATTGAGTATAGGATTGAACGGGCAGGTCAACAACTGGAAACAAAATGTCGTCGTTCGCGTTCGCGAAGAATATGAGCACACACTTTGAATATGTATAAATATGTGTACGCAATTGATTTTTGCCCATGACCTTCAGGGCTCAGCCAACAGATCTGTAAAGTCCACTCGTCGTATTGATTTTAGTATTTTCCGAAAAAGACCACTTGGGCGAATGAACATAGTGAAAGCCCTGTACACTGAGAGTAAAACACACAAGCTTTTTATGTACTGAGTATAATTTCAAAATGTAATGTTTAAGATGAGAAAGATCAGTTTAAAGCAAATTAAGTCCCCTAGCATTAATTACAGAGTAATTTCCCTTTTTTACTATCTGCACCAAAACGTTTGCAAAATAAATAAAACTTCCATGCTTAGCAAAAGAAGTTCCTGTTTGAACAAAAAAATGATAATAATGACTGCTCTTGTTGTTGTGTCAGAATATCGGATCAAAGTGCAAAGTTTAGAGAATACAAAAAATATAAATATAAATAAATGCAGTTTGCATATAATTAGGCTTCATTTAAAAAAAAAAAAATTTGTGCCCATCCCAGAGGTGCAATATTGTTTTAAACAAGATGACTGGAAAGAACTGAATTTTTCCTATTTTTATTCCTAATTTGGTGTCAACTGACAAAGTATTTGCAGAGAAAATGTCAATGTTAAAGTTTACCATGGACACACAGACACAGACACACACACACACACACACAGACAACCGAACACCGGGTTAAAACATAGACTCACTTTGTTTACACTAGTGAGTCAAAAAAGTAAAATTGAAAAGAAAAAAAAGTGATTGTGCACGAACCAGTCTACAAGGGGCTGAAAGAAACGATCAATTCAATTTTTCTTTTATGTTCATTCCAGTTGATTAAGCGTCCACTTTAGAATATTCATATGCAGTAAACACGTCGATGGTGTAGTAAGTATCACTGTAGGTGTGAAGAAGAAAAAACGAGGTCATGTTATCTTCAAACACAACCTACCTTCCAGTGACTCAGTGGGAAGCGGTTGTTAGAATCTCCCGATTTCAGAACGAATCTCAACGAAATAAACCGTTAATGATTCGGAAATACAGCTTAATTTGGGAGACTTATAACCTGTTATTGGTATGACTGAAGATTTTTTTTCATACTATGTTTGAGTTAAAGTTGGCATTGGCAGACAAAGTATTTCCAGAAAAAAAAGGCAATGTAAAAGTTTACCATGGTCACACACACACACACACACACACACACACACACACACACACACAGAGAGAGAGAGAGAGAGAGAGAGAGAGAGAACTGAACACCGTGCTATAACATAGACTCACTTCATTTACACAAGTCAGTCAAAAACCAAGAAGAAGAAGAAGGAGAAGAATCACTCACGTTCCTACATATAACTCTTGTCGTGAGCCAGAGGCAAACAGACATGCGGGCAGGCAGATAGATACAGACAGACAGACGAACTGACAGACTGAGAGACAGACAGGCAGACGGACAGGAGGGCAGTTGAGCAGGCAGAGAGACATGCGGGTAGGTAGGCAGATACAGACGGACAGTCAGACAGGTAGACAGAGAGAGACAGAGACATACAGAAAGGCCGGCAGGCAGGTAGATACAGACAGGGAGAGACTGATACAGACAGACAGACAGGCATACAGGCACAGAGACAACCAAAGAGACAGACAGGCAGAGAGATAGACCTAGAGAAACAGGGCAAGACAAACAGTAAGCAGGATATGCAGACAGGCAGGCTGACAGAGAGACTGACTGAGAGACAAATAGACATATAATTATTTGGAAAGAGAGAGAGAGAGAGAGTTACCCTTCCGACACAAGTACAGTCCGTTCTGAAACATAATTATACAAGCACAATTACATGAAGCATGCATACACACATGCGCACACACACACGCATATACAGACACACAGACACAGACACACACACACACACACACATACATTGAGTACCACGGAGCAAATCATTATTACTACTATAATCATTGTAATTATCGTAATTATTATGATTGAACAAGCACGATTACACCAAACATGCATCTTCACGCACAATTGCATCAAGCATGCAGCATACGGGCACACACGCAATCAAGTGCGCGCGCGCAGACACACACACACACACACACACACACACAGACACACACACACACACACATACACTTACCACGATATTTTCGGCGCCTGAGCACAGCGAACAAGACCAAGGCAAGCAGGAGGAGAAGTAAACAGCCCAACAGAATGCCGACCAAGAAAGGTGCTGTAACCAAAAAAGACGGACAATCTTCGTGGCCCACATGTGATTCCTCAACAGTTGATACCTATGTGTCATGTCCTTTTTTCTGCTAATACTATTTCATTTCGTTCTTTACGTTTTGTAATGGTCGAATAAAATCTCACTCGTGCACAATTCTTTGTCATTGTGTGTTTTTTGTGTCCCCCCCTCTCTCTCTCTCTCTCTCTGTTAATAAGCGCGTGCTCTAGTATGTGTGCATAAGCTCATGTGTGAGAGGATGTGTGTGTGTGTGTGTGTGTGAGATAGAGAGAGTGTGTGTGTGTGTGTGTGTGTGTGTGACAGAGACACAGAGAGAGAGAGTGTGTGTGTCTGTCCAGCAGTTGCACACTGGCATGATGGTGAAAGTTCTGAGTGACGGAGATGTGTCAGAGGCCGTCCCAGTGACAAACAGCCTTAAACAAGGCTGCGTTCACGCCCCGACTCTGTTCAGAATGATATTCTCTGCCTTGTTGACAGATGCCTTCTGTGACTGAGAAGAAGGAATCCACGTCAGCTACAGGACTGACGGCATATTGTTCAATCTCAGGCACCTGCAGGCTGTTACAGCACAGAGCAGAAGATACAGTGTGAAATGGACTGTCTCACCTGACAAGCTGCTACCCGGTGAAACCTGGTGCTGACAGGAGAGAAAGGGTCAACCAGTTGTTGGTACAACATTTCTCTTTCCATTTAATTTTGCTGTGCATTGCACGTGCAATGAGTGCGCAGCAAAGGTTGTGATTGGACGGTTGGCAAACTTGACGTGTTAGTGAAGCTGGATGGAGTTTTCTGTCCTGTCACTGAGAGAGGAGAAACTCTGGTAACGGGTTCGTTCCCGTATTCTGGCAACATCTCGTGCTGCATCACTGTGGTCACACATATGCTGACCAGTGTCCAAGCGTCCCTTGGACAAGGGGCCAAGTTATGGCAAATATATGGTCCCCGGCCATCCTTCGGATTTATTTAATTAATTACAATTGTTTCGGAACCATTCCCTTTTCAGCCCCACCCCCCTTCCTTTTCGTTCTAAATTAGTTTTCATGTTTCGGTTTCATTGAGATGTGCCAGTGACATGATTGATAGTAAATAACTTCTTGAATTTGTGTTCTAATGATCGCCGTTTGTGGTTAGAACTCTTGATAGTATGTTTTCCTCTCAGCTATGTTTTATGCCAGTGGTACGTGCGGGTATCTACCACTAGGTTATCATTATCTCTGAGACGGTTTTGCTTCCATATAGGATTGTAACATTTACTCAGGGTGACAGAAGGGGATCCTACTTTAATTGTTATTGTTCCTTGACAAATAGTGTATGTGTATATCCAGTTAGTGGGCAAGCGTTAGCTTCTTCTGATTTAAACGCTTTTGCGTTTATTAGAGCCAGCTTCTTTTCGACCATGCCGCGCCGGGGAATTGTTCGGCTTCCTTTTCAGCCGGTGGAAGTTGTGTGTATGCGTGAGAATGCTTGTCATCCCCCTTTTCTTTTCAGTTGTGGCAATTCCAGAGCAAGGAGGTTACTCCTCCAAACCCTAGTTGTTGATTTTTTTCAGTTATCTTTCTTTTCAGGTTCCCAGTGGCTAATGATTTTGTGTGTTTTCCTTTTGGTCGAATGAAGACGGGCGGTTGAACAGGGAACGGATTTTGTGTATGGAGGCCATACTATTTTGTGTGTGGAGGCTTGTTTCCGGGATGCTTGAGGGAGGCCAAACCGCTGGGCTACGCAGGCGTCAACCAAGGAGGGAACTTGGGACAGTCCTGGACCCTCCACCTTCCCACGCCATCACCACTGCCTACGACCCAACGAACTCAACAACAGGATCGCCAAAGCCAGCTCCACCTTTGGAAAACTCTCCGTGAGAATGTCTGGGAGTGGAGAGGACTCAGCGCTACCACCAAACTGAAGGTCTACTGTGCAGTGGTCCTTACCACCCTCCTTCAAGCCAGTGAGACTGTCTACAGTCACAGCCATGGACTGTCTACAGCAGACACGCCAAACGGCCCAATCGCATCCAGCTGAGCTGTCTCCGCAGACTCCTCAACATCATGTGGCAGGACAAAGTCCCTAACACAGAAGTCCTGGAAAGAGCTGGCATCTGCAACGTCTGTACCCTCATGCAGACAGCCTAAGCTAGGTAGGCTGGACATAATTATGGTCAGACTGCTGCACTGAGGGCTGAAGAAACGCTAAAAAGACGCAAAGCCTCCTTCAAAGACCTGGGCGTTGACATCAACACCTGGGACGTCTGCTCTGGACCATCCAGCTTTGTGCAGCAAGATCACCACAGGAGGCCGTGCAACTGAAGCCAGGCGCATCACCAAGGTGCAACGAAAGCATGCTGTGTGCAAGGCCCGAGCAGCATCCACTGCCACGACAGCATCCACTCACTTGTGTCCTACATGTGGGCGAGCTTTCAGGTTCTGGATTGGACTCATCAGCCACCTCCAGACCCACAGCCACCGATCTTCCATCTGATTCTCGAAGCCACGGTTATCTTCGAATCCGAAGGATGAACATCATTGTGTGTGTGCGTGTATACACACACACACACACACACACACACACACACACACACACATATATATATATGTGTGTGTGTGTGTGTGTGTGTGTGTGTGTGTGTGTGTGTGTGTGTTGGGTCCTGTCGAGACCTTGCACTGACTAGGTGTTTGTTTCGGCATCGGCGCTTACTGGCTGCTGCCATCGGAACACGTCATATCGATGTCTTGTGTGTGTGTTTGCTATGGATGATAAGGATGAATAAGCAGGACCACGAGTTCCCTTCTGAGCACATAAGGACGAGGACAGGGTCTTAGAGGACTGTCCTTCGCTCATGGCAGCACGAACCCTGATTCTAGCAACATAACATTTCAGGCGCCGATTCCCATGTTGTGCCACTGATGAGTGTACACGTCGAGACCCATTTCACAGGGATTGTGCGATTTGAGGTGCTGAATTGGGGAGGCAGTGGTACTATTTTTTGGCCTGGCTTTCTGCAGGGTGAAGTATTCGAATGGGAAGAGGCTTGTGCTGCTGAGTCTGGGGCTGTTGCTGAGTTAGCCACCGCCGCTTAGTTTTCAGCTTCAGTTTCTTAAGAAGGCGTCACTGCGTTCGGATAAATCCGTATGTACACACTACACCACATCTGCTCGGCTATGCCTGACCAGCAGCATAACCCAACGCTCTAGTCAGGCCTAAAGTGTATGCAGATATATATTTGTGCATCCCTCGTGAGATGATTTATCAACAAGATTTTGCCAGAGGACGACACTTTTGATGCCATGGATTCTTCATCAGCTGGCCAAAGGCCTGCTGCACACGGGACCTAGGTTCATCACCTCATCTGAATGACCTGACGCTCAGATTGATTTTACAGTCAGACTTGGGAGAAAGGGTGAGACCGGGATTCGAACCCAGACCCTCACAGACACTATATTGACATATAAGCGACTTAACCATTCTGAATCCTTCCTTGCTGCCACTTAGGGAGAGTTACAATGGGAAGAACTCAGTGTGACAGCCTCAGTCAAGTGCTGCAGACACAAAACTTAAAGCACTGACAGGTCAATGATTCATTATTCCGGACGACATGGGGTGAACAAATTCATCTGGGGCAAGCCAATTCGGTTTGGGTACAAGTTGTGGTCACTGACACCACTTGGCTACCTGTGGCAGACAGAGCCCTACCAAGGTGCCAGAGGGCGGTAAGCTCAAGTTCCCGGTTTTGGCATGGGAGGGTCAGTCGTTGTAGATTAAGCTGCAGCAAATAGGTCGTTCCTTCTATCTGATTTTCGATAATCTATTCACAAGCCTCAACCTGATATATTACCTCACCAAGAAAAACACTGTCTGTACAGGAACTATCCGCTCCAACAGAATCAGAGATTGCCTTTGAAATCAGTGAAAAAAATGAAAAAGACCAGACGAGGGTCTTTTGACCAAACCACAGATGTCAACGCAGCCTTGATTGTTGTTTGCTGCCATGACAACAACGTAGTCAACATCATCTCAAACAAGGTTGGAGTTCAAGCCGTCCAAACAGCCAAACGCTGGTCCAGAGGTGAAGGACAGCGAGTGAACATCACACAGTCGTTCTTGGTAAAACACTACAACTAGTCGATGGTTGGTGTGGATCAGATGGACCAAAATGTAGACAAGTACCGTATCTCCATCCGTTCCAAGAAGTGGTGGTGGTCACTGTTTGGCTTCAGTGTTGTCAGTGTCCAGCAGACGTAGCATCTGTACAGGGCAACATCAGCAGCTGAGAACAAGCCCCCAGATCTACTGGACATCTGGCATACCATAGCCACTTTCCACCTTGTGAGAGCGTCACAGGCATCTTCTGGTGGCCGCCAAAGAGTACCCACATTGGCTGTAAGTAAACATGTGCCCTCGGAGTACGCTATGACAGGATTGAGTACATCATTCTGTCCTGGAAAACTCAACGGAGATGTGGCTGCTGTTGAAAGAAAGTGTACCGCAAATGCAAGAAATGCAAAGCTGGAGTGCATGACACGTGCTTTGACTTTTTTCACACGCCCTATACACTTATGCAGTTGCTCACACTCTGAAGGAGCCGGACGATGCTGTTTCCATGTGCTTTAGACCTTTTTCCTAGACATGAGTGACATTTCTTAAATCAGAGGGAACATTTTGGGAATTGAAACTATTGTCACACAGGATAATAACACTATTTTCAAAGTTCACTTTTTTTTATACTACTATACTGGAGGAAACGCTGAAACACTTTTCCTTTTCTTTCTTTCTTTCTATCATTTCTAATGTCCAGAACGTGATATATCCCTGTATATTATTCAAGTCTTGCTTTGAATCTTGCTGTAAACAGGCTGTAAGATTTATTTTTATGAGTTTTGTGCTCGTTTGATGGAACGGGGGAGAATGTGCGTATGGAGGTGGGAGGGGAGGGGAAGGGATATGAACATTTCAACAAGTTAACCTTTTGAACTGTTGTTTGTAACTGATGTAATTTAAGTTCATTTCATATCAATCAAAGACAAACTGCGAATGAAAATGCTTCTGTGTTCTGTGTGATGACATTGAAAAATCCCTTGCCAGTTGATCCCGCTTCCCTCAAAAGGGACAAACATTTTATGCTCAAAATAACATGGCTACTTATGTCAAAATAAATGCTACATATGTTCAAAGTTAACAAAAACCAATGGTTTGGCATATGTTTTGTGAAAAAAAAATGTGGGCATAAATGACAATACAATTCATCTTGCCTGAGTGTTTCACCCTGGGTTTCAGGTCTACAAACGGCATTGCTGCGCGATACAGTTCCTGATTTACGACAATCTTGGCGAGCTGATAGAGACTTTTGTTGCCTCGAATACCCACAAGATTAGAAATCCAGGCCAAGTCACAACCTTTGCCTTAACAGATGTCCACAATTTGTGAAATCCAACCAGCGATAGCCTGGAAAGCAAAGAGTGGATCAGAGAAGATCAGAACTTTTTGTTTAAAATGAGATTCATGAACCAGTTTCAGAGTGAGAACCAAGGCAGTGTGTTCTGTCTGAAGAAAAATGTTTTATGAAGGGGTAGTTTTAAGTGGGTGGACAGGACGCAGTAGTCCTTTTGCCCTCTTCCGATTTAAAACCATTCTTAAAAAAAAAAGAAGAAAAAAAAGGCAAAGCCTTCAAGACTCACTTGTGCTTCCTGTTTATACAGAAAGGAATCATGGGGGTAAAAAAGAAAAGTGCTTTGTATTAAATATGATATATGAAATAAGCTTGGGATATTTAAAAAAAAATTAATTAAAAAAAACAAAACAAAACAATAAAACCCAAACAAACAAACAAACAAAAACAACAACAACATGTGAGCAGGAAATCATGGGAAAAGTGCTTTATATTAAATATGATATATAAAATAAGCTTGGGAGATTTAAAAAAAAAAGAAAAATAAATAAAATAATTATTAAGAAAAAAAAAGAAAAAAGAACATGTGAGCAGGATTGATCCAAGTATGTTCAGTTCCCATTTGCTGCCGCGCATCTGACGTCATTTGACTAAATCTAATGCTTAAAGCAATGTTGACGTGTTTTTCTCCGTGTGATACATAAATATGGTCGTAGTGGACGTAATAACGCCGTTTAAATCACGGTTTTTTTGTTTGTTTGTTTTTTATGGTGTGTGTGCGTTTTATTACATCTCGATTATTCTTTTATTTCCGTGGTAAAGGAGACTTTGCCATCCCTTCAAGCACACCACAACACGTGGTAAGATCTCTAGATCTGCAAGAACCAGTCAAGGCCTACAACGAGCTGAAAGAAATGATGATTCCATTTTTCTTTTATGTTCATTCCAGTTAATTCAGTGTCCACTTTAGAATATTCATATGCGGTAAACACGTCAATGGTGTAGATACTTTGTGTGTGTGTGTGTGTGTGTGTGTGTGTGTGTGTGTGTTCTGTCCAGAATTTGTATTTCTTTCCTATTAATTGTGAACGTGTGTGTGTGTGTGTGTGTGTGTGTGTGTGTGTGTGTGTTGTGAGGGATAGATGGACACGTCATTGTATGAAACAGGTGTGCTTCTGTATATATATTTTCTATTTTTCATTGAATCTATTCTACTTTTTTTTTCTTTATGCATGACTTACATGACAAACAAACAGCGACACACACACACACACACACACACACACACACACACACACACACACACATATATATATATATATGAACAGACAGACCGACAGAGAAGAATAAACACCTCACCTGAATCGGTCTCTGAGGCTTTTGACGGGGCACTACCCGCTATGACAGAACAAGTGTGCATTGTCATTGCATATCCATGAACCAGAGTAAGAGACAGGTATTACACACACACACACACACACACACACACACACACACACACACACACACATATATATATATATACATATTATATATATATAGAGAGAGATATATACATACATGCATACATACATATATATGATTATAGTTGGGTTTTTTTTTTCAAGTGTACAGCAAACCACGCATGTAAAATCAAGCTTGAGTGAGTGTACCTCTCTCTCTCCCAAAAGCAACAAAGGAAACCCCTATGGAATAATCGGTCCTGGTCAATCGGAAATCCCTCATATAGAAGTTGATGGAGGAATTTTCTGAACACCAGAAGGCTGCCTCCAGAATTTGCCAAAGAGGCACATAGTGCTGAAAGCCATCGATCGAAATGTACATTATATACATACATACAAACGTACATATGTAAGTACGTTACGTACATATCATTATTATGAACATAAAATGAAGGCAATCTCAGGATATAACAAACAGGTTTTCAAAGAGAGTTGTGGACAATATATCGTATTTTCACATCATCTAAGTCACCAAATGATGATCTAACAGCAGGCAACGAGGAAAAACCTGCTTCAGTTTCATAGACCAGAAAGTAGTGGTAGTAGCAGTAGTGGTTGTAGTAGTAGTAGTAGTCGAAAATGATAATAATAATAATAATAATAATAATAATAATAATGAAAAGAAGAAGAAAAAGAAGGAAAAGAAGGAAAAGAATCAGACAGAAGAAGAAGATGAACAACAACAACAACAACAGCAACAACAACAACATTAAGTATAAACGGGCTCTCTTCATGGAAATGCTATCTGATATATACTGAGACAAAAAAATCAACTAAAATGTTAATCAGTCAAAAAACAAAAAAAAACAACAACAACATGGATTCAACAGTCAAAACTTGCAACATGTGGGGTACTCAACTGTCCGAATTGTTCACTCATACGCAGGGGCTAAGACAAGGACACCTGATAGGTCCTTTGAATTTCTTCTTTTCTTTTTTCGTGATCGAAGTGGCGGACTGTGTACAAGAAAATGGGAACCACGGCACCCAGCTCCTCCCAGGTTTGAGTGAAGTTTTCTTGCTCTTGTCTGCAGATGACATTTTTCACGTATACTACACGGACTTCAAATTCAACAGTACAGTCAAAAAAATACCAAATAAAATCTTACCACACGCAAACCGTCGATCAGGTGTGTAGTGTTCAACACACTCACAGGTGCCGTCAACACACTCGCTGTACTCCACGTCACACGCCAGGTCACAACTTCCCCCGTACCTTCCTTTGATGGGTTCTGTTGACAAGCACAACATCAACTGTTATTTCTTCATCATAATCATCACGACCATGGTCATGATCATGATCATCTTTCTCTCTCTCTCTCTCACACACACACACACCTACACACACACACACACTGATATACATCTTTCGACAAAAGTTCTTGCAAGTACCTCTCGCCTACCCTTAAAAACATCCCCTGGAAACTGCATTCATGGTATTATATCAGACGTCCACAAAATACGGAAAGTAGAATAGGATAGATGAATGGATGGATGGATAAATGGGGTGGAGTAGGTGGACGGACGGATGGTTGCATGTAGGTGAGTGTATAATTATACAGTCTGAGAGGATTTTTCCGTGTGTAAGTCACTGGTGGAAAATACTAAACTGCATGTTCGTATCTGTTGCTGAAGGCGCGAAGGCGGTTTTTTTTTTCTGTTTTTTTTTCTCGGTTTGTTTTGTTTTAGTAGCGGGTTTATTGCTGTGGGGCATATCATATATGCATATTTTGTCTCAATCGTCTGTGCGTTCTTTAAGTTGTGTGCGTCTGTTATGTGTGCAGGGACACGTGTGTGTGTGTGTGTGTGTGTGTGTGTGTGTGTGTGTGTGTGTGTGTGTGTGTTTGTGTCTGTGTGTGTAACTGTTTGCATATGCACGCAGGCTTATTCGTGTGTGTGTGTGTGTGTGTGTGTGTGAGTATGTGTGTGTGTGTGCACATGTGTTTGTGAGTGCGTTTGTGTACAGAGAGACAGACAGAGAGAGAGAAAGAGAGAGAGGCAGGGAGGGGGTAAGAGACAGACAGAGAGATACCACATATTGCGCCAGCGGGAGTTGAGATCTCCAAATCACAGGTACAAACATATTCCTCACACAAGCCCCCTGCAATGCATTCGTCGTTTGTTTGGTTACTGTTACACTTATCACCAACACCGCGACCTGCACAACACACACACACACACACACACACACGGTCGAACTCAAGGTGGCTGTTGAACAGCTGATTACCTTCTGTTGAAAATTATCAAATTACGCCACGCAGAAGACTGTAACAGTTATATCATCTTGATTTGTGAATCTGCGATTGTTTCCTGAAACGAAATATGTGCGTAGAATTACCGATATAACTGTAAATGTGTCATAATTTGATAACACTATTTCGATCATCACGGGTATAAAATATTCCTTTCTGAAAATTGACGTGACCGGCGTTTAACATTTGACAATGGAAACATAGAACTGCCTGTATCAGTCATAAAAAGAATCCAAATTTCAAAGGTCGGCCGCCTCTGGACAATGTAAACGTCTCTTCACCTTGACCAGTCCTGCAACAACAGTGTGTATGAGTTGTTTTCACCTGGTGTGACAGATGAATCGGAAAATCTCGTGTAATTATGAATGTCATCCAACCACAGGCCCATGACGCCGAAACAGCCAAGAAACTAAAACTCAGTTTTGACCGCATTCAAAAGATATTTTGGTGTGGTGAGAAAGAACTTGTTATCTGGCGTAATGCAGTCCTCTATCGATACTCCACAATTACAAATGATTTGACAAAGATTGAATCCGCGGATTATGATGATCAAGAGCACCCTCTGCCCTCTTCTTCCTTGTGGATAACTGAAGCACAGTCAACGCCGGCAAAAACAGTGATTCCCGTGCCACCCCACTTCCAAACGTGTGATCTTGACCTTGTTCTTCAAGTCCATTGTAGGGGCCGGCACCCTCCTGTGCCAGGGCAAGGACTGCGTTCGATGGGACACAGACGAGTGTGAGGTCATCAACCAGATTGTGAAAACATACATGGTGAGCAGTAATGTGACATCTCTAACCTAGACCTCCCCTGAAAGCCCCAGTGACCATTATGAGCTGTGTGACTGGTGTGGTACACCGAGAGTGCCCAGTAATGACAGTGACCCCAATGAACAGTGAGCACTCTAACAAAAGCATGTCCGGCCATAGTTCTATTTCTCCAGTGCACGTCACCCTGGAGAAAATTTCTCCAGGTGATGGTTTTATCTCTCCTCTCCCCCCTCCCCCACAGCCCAACATCAAACACACCTCAAACCACAGTGGGACATCTTCCACGTAGGATGCAAGTCATCAAGCGACTTTGGAAATGGCACCATCTGATGCAGTTGCCAGTCGACCCGCCATTGACACACAGCCACCACATGAAAAACAACCTCACCCGCAAGATCAACAGGATCAAAGAATTCCTCCTTCATACTGTGGATTGATGGATGTATCCCACACCCCTTCCACTCCCCTTATACGAGAAAAGATGGAACGTCCTCATAGTCCAGAGACGTACCCTCAGTGTCACCCCAAAGGAGAAAAGTGATCCACGACCATCAACTTCATTGCCCCCCACCCCCCAACCCCCTTGTTCAACCAAGAATGCCCCAAGACCCTATCTTTAAACCTGACATCCTGACAATCATTTTCACAGATACCTGCTACTAACCCTTTTGAACAGTTCTTGCTTAACATTCCACAGGGATCTGTTTTAGGCGCTGTGCTCTTCACACTATACACTGCTCCTCTTGCTGAAATTATCAACCACCACAATGTCAGTCATCATTTTTATGCTTAAGACACTCAACTTCAGAAAAGTGATACCCCTGAAAGTTTGTCCTCGCTCTTGCAAGCAACATCCGACTGCTTCCTAGACATTCGAATTAGATGACTGTAAATACATTGCAATTGAACGCAGACAAGATTGAAGCAATCATCATTGGAACTAAACAAAAACTCTTCCATCACAACTGACACAATCAAACTTGGCAGTACATCAATCCCTCTTTCCAGCTCAGTCAAAAACATTGGCATTGTCCTTGACAACACACTGACCATGCACACATTTATCAGTCAGACATGTCAATCCTGCTACTGTCAATTGCGGCGCATCAGTTCCATTCGGAAATGTCTGTCAACTGACGCAGCATCTAGACTTGTCGTTTCTCTCATTGTCTCTCACCTTGACTACTGTAACTCTCTATTGTCTGGTTTGCCTGCTTCATCCATTTAGTCCATCCAGCGCATACACAACTCTGCTGCCCGACTTGTCCTCAGAAAGAAAAGATCTCAGCACATCACTCATCTTTTGCAACGTCTCCACTGGATCCCTGTCTCACACATAATAAGGTACAAGATCAGCACTCTATGTTATAATTATCTGCCCCTTCCTATCTCTGTGGCTGCCCATCTCGCTCTCTACCATCAGCTTCAGACCCACTCTGTTTACGCATACCAAGATTCAAACACTCCACTGTCGGTCGCCGTTCTTTCTCTGTCTATGGACGTTGCTTTTGGAATGAATTCGCTCTTTCGCTTTGTCAGATCTCCGCACTCAGCTCTTTCAAGTCTAGCCTTAAAACCCACCTTTTTCCAAGATAGCCTTCTTCCCCTGCCTCTTCCTTGTCTTCAGTTTCTCATGTTTAGAGTTATGCATGCGTGTGAATGGCTGGTTTGAAAGCGCTTTGATATGTCTCTGCACAAGATTCAGCGCTATATAAATACCATTATTATTATTATTAGCAATGTTAACACACACGTGTGGATAGAGAAAAGCACGGCAGTGAGTGGGCGAGATAGATGATTTGCCATTACAATAGTGGAGAGAGACAGAGACAGAGTGAAGGGTTGGGATGTGGGGTCAGACATAGAGAGTCAGAGACAGTCTTTATGACCCACTTACTGCACTGATCCAGAAAGTCGCAGAAAGTACCACTCCTGCAGAAGATTCTGTTGGGGTCACTGCAGTTTCCTTTCAGGTCTAGTTCTGAAATATCGGCATATTGCAGGACAGGTCAGGACAGGACACAATGAAACAAACGAATACAATATACAATGAGACATGAGGGGAGCAAACATTCTGATCAGTCTGAGTTTATTCCTGCACAGGCATCGAACAACACAACCTCTTCTGGCTAAATCAGTCACTCGGTCCAGTGTGAAAGAATATGAACTGGCCTAGCAACACTCTCTTAAAGCGTCCCCCTAAATTAAGAAATGATTCAAAATGAAGCTTTCAGACTTATCCTAGGAACAACAAAAGACACTTTGACACTGAAGCCGCACTGCAGAAAGTGGGGGGAGACGAGGTCCTTGCTACGTCATCAGCTGGCGAGTAACCTTGATGGACGGCCCACACATTTCCAGACGGACACAAGGTTTGCTTTTATCTCTGTGCCAAAGACACCTCTGCGACCAGTTTTGAAAGTTAGCATGTTCACCATGGCATTGTACCACAAGGAACAGACACATAACTGAAGATAAGATGCAGTAAATGCCTACAAGACTGAACTGTGGTGGCGAATTGTAATAGGGAGGTGGTGTGTAGGGGCTCCTTGCAAGAGGGGCATAAAAGGATTGACTGCCCTTCTGCTGTGTCTCCTGCTGCCGAGAAGGGCGAGGCAAGCGGGTCAACCTGTTGAAATCAAGCACGAGGACCAAATCAAGCCAGACAATCCACAGACACTATTAAACCAGATCAATAAATTTTACACAAAACTATATAACGACATTTCCTCAGAAAAAAGCAAGAAATATGAAAGACCATTTTCTGAGCAATGAAGTTTATCCGGTACTTACACAAGAAGAAAAATGACTGCTCAGACAAAAAAATAACTGGTCGACATGACACAAGCTTTCTCTAATTTATACAAGGACCCTGCGACTTACACCGCCATTTTAAATAACGGTCCAGGACAAAGTAAAAATGGCATTCCTTCTTTGTATTACAGAAACCCTTCAGGAAAGAAAATTACCCTTTTCAATGAAAAAGAAAGCTTCAGTTTCAGTTTCTCAAGGGTCGTCACTGCGTTCGTCATATGCTACACCACATCTGCTAAGCAGATACATGACAGCATCATTTCCCAAACACGCTAGTCAGGCCTTGAGGGCATGCGCACACACACACACACTACACACACACATGCACGCGCGCGCGCGCCTTATTTGTGCGTGTGTGTGTGTGTGTGTGTGTGTGTGTGTGTGTGTGTGTGTGTGTGTGTGTGTGTTTGTGTGTCTATCGGAATTGATTTCTTCTACATGATTTTGCCAGAGAACAACACTTTTGTCGCCATGGGTTCTTCAAGAGAGCGATGCACACTAGACCTCGGTTCATCATCTCATTCGACTGACTGGATGCTCAGTTTGATTTTCCAGTCAAACTCTGGAGGAAGCGCGAGAACGGGAATTGAAGCCATACCCATACACACAGCATTGGCAGATAAACGTATTAAGGATTCTGCCACCTTCTTTTCATTACGTCAACTCTTGGTTATTGTGTTCCGAGCCCGAACGCAGGAAAAAAGGAATTGTGAATTGAATTCATAACAGCAAGAACCTGGACATCAATAATCTCACAAATTATAGACCAATTACTCTTACGGACAAAAATATAGTTATACAAGTGCTGACCATGTGGCTTCAAAATGTCATCGAAACAGTTGTAAATGAAGGCAAAGTCTCATGAAATGAAGATTTAAAGCAGTCCTGAGATTTTTCAATGATCACACCAAGTATTTGTACACAACCAGTCAAAGGTGCACTCACTGCCCTAGATTTCTCAAAGGCTTTTGACACACTATCAAAGAGTTGTATCATCTAACCATTTGATATTTTCAACTTTGGCCCAAGGTTTAAAAATTTGCTTGAAATATTACTATAACACACAAAGTTGTGTTCAAAGTGGCGCATGGTTATCTGATTGGTTTTGGACACAAAGATGAATAAAACAGGGATGCCCATCGGTCCTCTTCTTTTTGTACTTGCAACAGTAGTACTGGCGATTTGAATTGGAAGTAATACAGGTATTCAAAGAATTGACCTGAACCTACATGATGCAATAGATGCAGATATTGTAACTTAGTTTGATGAACATTCAGGCCTACAATCAAAATAGAGGCCATGTGGTTAGGGTCAAGAAAAAAAAAGAAACATGTGACGTAAATGACATTTCCATGAAATCTGGCAGACTGAAACTTCTGGGATATATTTCTCAGCAGAAATGAGAATCTCGGAAATTGAAGGAAACTGGAAATCCAGAACAAGAGGCAAAGCCTTCAAGACTCAATTGTGTTTTGCACTTTATTCAGTAAAGGAATCATGAGGAGAGAAAAAAAAGAGATAAAAAATCGTTAAAATGCATATTGAATAAGCTTGGGCGAAAAAAGAAAAAGGCATGCAAGCGGGATCGAACATGCATGCTCAGTTCCGAAGTAAGCAGAATAATCCCAACTGCTGCAGCACATCTGACGTCATTAGACTAAATCTATTATTTAAAGCAATGTTGTTGTTTTCTTCTTCGTGCGATAAATAGGTGTGATTGTATTGGACGGTAACACCGTTTAAATCATGTTTTTTGTGTGTTTGATTACATCTTGATTATTCTTTTATTTCGGTGGTAAAGGAGACGTTGCCATCCCTTCAAGTACATCGCAACGCATGGTAGATCTCTAGATCTGCACGAACCAGTCTACAAGGGGCTGGACGAAGGGATCCATTCAGCTTTTCTTTTATGTTCATTCCAGTTAATCCAGTGTCCACTTTAGAATATTTATATGCAGGAAACACGTCGATGATGTAGTTAGTACCACTGTATGTGTTCTGTCTTGAATTCGTATTTCTTTCCTTTTAATTGTGAACAAAAAATCGAGGTCATGTCGACTTCTTAACAAACACAACCTACCTTCTAGCAACTCAGAGGGAAGCGGTTTTTAGAATTTTCGGATTTCGGAACGAATCTCAACAAAATAGACTGTTGTTGGTATGACTGTGAAGATTTTTTCCATACTATGTTTAAGCCAAATTTGGTACTGGCAGACAAAATATTTCAAAGTTTACCCCCACACCCCCCACCCACATACACACACAAACACACAACCAAACACTGGGTTATAACATAGACTCCACAAATGAGTCAATGAAAGGATGGAAAGGCAGAACCACGTCACGATATGGCAAACTTTTCTCTTTTCTAAAAATAATTATTTGTTGTTGTTGTTGTTTTACTGTCACAGTTCTCTTACGTCCTGCAGGCTGCGTCTGTTCCTGATGAAGTCTGTGACACCAATACAACAAACGATATAATAAAAAGTATTGAAAAACATCAAAGAGGCATCCTCGGCCTTAGCAAAGAAAATGGTTGCTGTAGCATGATCGACATTGAACACCACCAGCAAATGTTACTGGACAAATGGACAGCCAGATCACTCGAATGGAAAAAAAGCATACTTGAGCTTTCTGACAAGAAATAATATGTCTCCCTTTCAGGCCTTTCAGGTCAGTCACTGCGTTTCCAATTGTAATGTCTACCTCAGGTGTTTTTTTTTTTTTTTTGTTTTTTTTAAAGTGCAATCAACATTCGGAGAGAGGTAATCAAAAAGCAGCTATTGAAAATATCCAACTGAAAGCATAAATAACGGAAACACTGTAGAACAACAACAAGAACATCATGATAATATTACTTACAATAATAATAATGATAACTGATTTGACTTCTTTGAAGCAAAAACCATATAATTGGCTCTAAGCACTACACATGGAACAATACATATACAATAGTGCATAACATACATGTGTATCTATAGGCCAAGACGATAATAAAAAATGCACACACTCACACACACACACATGACAAAATAATGCCCTACACATGCACACAATCGCACATACACGCTTGCGCGCGCACACACACACGCTCACACACGCACAAACATCCCCCCCCCCCTACAGATACACACTACATGATTTCAGTAGAGAGTTAACTAGAGTGGGTAGGGAGGGGGGGGGGGGGAAGAATGCTTCATCACACCCAAACGCCTGTTTGAGCAGGTAGGTTTTCAGGTTTGTTTTGAAAGGGGATAGCGTTGGTAAGTGACGGGGATCCAGAGGAAGAGAATCTGAGACGGAAGTTCCTTGATACTGATATGCCCTTTGGTCAAATGTCTTTGAAGAGGTTTTAGGGACTTGAAGGAGCTTTTCAGCTGAAGAACTAAGAGAAAAGAAGTTGTGTTAAATATAAAAGACGGAGGATGAGTAAGATGGGAGAGATAAGTGACGATAAGCTAATAAAGTTATGGCAATTTTGTAATAGATTCTGAAAAACCTATAAAGCTGAGTATGGGTGGGGAAATGTGATTTTTATTTACTTTCTGAAAAAAGATTCTTCCAGCATTGTTCAAGATTATCTGAAGGCGTGACAACAAATCAGAAGGCAGTCCAGCAAGTAGTGAACTGCAGTAGTCAATGTGACTTTGGATCAAGGAACAAACAAGTTGAGTGGTTGCTTAAATAGTTAGGTACTGTCGAATGGTCAGGTCAGGTCATTAGATCTGCTACTGGTAACCTGTAATCCAGTACAACCTGTTCAGGGTCGGGTTGCCGGCGACTAAACCGGCACTTCCACCGCTCCCTTCCAGGACTGGTGAGGCGGGTGGCTAGACACCCTTATGGAGATCCATAAAAGGGCGTTGGCTCAGGAGAGCCACCGACGGCCATCTAGCTCCACTGTGCTGTGTGCAACGCACTGTGGAGTGCAGAGAACAAGATGAGACACCGAAAGGATATCTTGGTCATCCACTGCATCCGTGCTCATCCTCCAGTCGTCTCGACTTAGTCTTGCCACTGGAAATTGGTGGAACCGGACGAGAGAGTGAGGTCGACGTTGCGCAACTCCTCTTCACTTTAAACAAACTCATCGCGCAAGTCATCAGTCATCCAAAATGACCTTTCATCCTTCATCACTTCATCACCCCCAAGTCCTGTGGCGACAGGCGAGCGACGAAACGACAGGTGTGGGTACACTGGCAGTCGCAGCCGCAGACCTGCACGCAGGCGGCTCAGGCCATAGGGTCGTTCTTCGTCGACAGGAGCAGCGATGGAACTCGGCAGCCGTCTGAGCGTCTGAGCAGCCCTCTTTAGGAATGCACTGCTCACCTCCCTGGCATGAGGAAGGGGCTAGAAAAGGTGCCCTAAAAATTGCCTGCTCCATATCACCCTGGCCAGCATACCGCGGCTGGCGGGGACCCTACATCAGCGGTCGAAACAAGAAAGAAAAGAAAAAAACAAGGATCGTTCCTCTCACCATTGGTGCTTGAACATAAGGACTCTCCTGGACAGAGATAACGCGGACAGACCCCAAAGGAGAACGGCACTAGTTGCATCCGAACTCGCCAGATACAACATTGACATCGCAGCCTTGAGTGAGACTCGGCTTGCAGGCGAAGGCGAGCTCTGTGAACGGGGATCTGGTTACACCTTCTTCTGGAGTGGACGAGGAAGTGAAGAGCGACGTGAGGCTGGCGTTGGTTTTGCAGTAAAAACAGCACTTGTCAGCAAGCTAGCTGGAATCCCAAAGGGAGTCAACGATAGGCTTATGACCATGAAACTCCCACTGGCATCTGGCCAGAAGCACCTCACCATTGTCAGTGCCTACGCCCCAACCATGACCAACCCGGATGAAGTAAAGGCGAAGTTCTACGAGGACCTTCACTCTGTCATTGCTGCTATCCCTAAAGCAGATAAGCTCATCATTCTTGGGGACTTCAATGCTAGAGTTGGCTCTGACTACATCTCCTGGGATGGAGTGATTGGAAAGCACGGTGTGGGCCACTGCAACCCAAATGGATTGCTTTTGCTTCAGACCTGTGCAGAGCACGAACTGCTGATAACCAACACAGTTTTCTGCCTCCCTACCCGTAACAGGACGTCATGGATGCACCCTCGCTCAAAGCATTGGCATCTCATCGATTATGTCATCGTCAGGAAAAGGGATAGGCAAGATGTACGTGTAACAAAGACCATGTGCGGCGCCGAGTGTTGGACAGACCATCGCCTTGTAGTCTCGAAGCTGAATATTCGAATCCAGCCCAAGAGACGCCCCCAAGGCCAGAAGGCTCCAAAACGGCTTAACATCGCTAAGCTGAAAAACATCACCATCAAACAGTCCTTTGTGGAGCTGCTGGAAGATCGTTTGGAATCCGCATCTCTGGACAACCAGAATGTGGAGTCTGACTGGAGGACCCTGTGCGAGCTTATCTATAGTACAGCTTCAGAGACCCTGGGACCCATGACCAGAAAGCACAAAGACTGGTTTGATGAAAAGTTACGCCAGATGCAGGATAAGTGGCTGAGCGACAAAGCCGATGAGATCCAGGGATACGCTGACAGGCACGATATGAAGAGGTTCTATGATGTCTTATAAGAAGTCTACGGTCCCACATCCTCAGGATCATCCCCCCTCCTCAGTGCAGATGGGAATACCTTGATCACTGAGAAGGAGAAAATTCTCGAATGCTCGGCTGAGCACTTCAGCAGTGTCTTAAATCGCCCTTCCTCCATAAATGATGAAGCCATAGACTGTCTCCCACAAGTCCCCATCAACGAAGTACTGGACGATCCGCCAACACTTCTTGAGACCCAGAAAGCAATCCGTCTGCTATCCAGTGGCAAAGCACCTGGCTCAGACTCCATACCAGCAGAGGTCTACAAGGATGGAGGCACTGTGCTGACTGAGAAGCTCCATCAGCTGTACTCACTCATGTGGAAAGAAGAGATGATCCCCCAGGATTTCAAAGATGCATCTATCATTCACTTGTACAAGCGAAAGGGGAACCAGCAAGCCTGTGATAACCATCGGGGCATTTCCTTGCTCTCCATCGCAGGCAAGATACTTGCCAGAATCCTACTAAACCGCCTCACAGCACACCTTGACCAAGGTCATTTGCCTGAGAGCCAATGTGGATTCCGGAAAGAGCGCGGAACCACGGACATGGTGTCTGCTGCAAGGCAGCTGCAAGAGAAATGTCAGGAGCAAAATGCTGATCTGTTCTCCACCTATGTCGACCTCACTAAGGCCTTCGACACCGTGAGTAGAGAGGGACTGTGGAAGATCATGGCCAAGTACGGATGCCCTCGGAAATTTATTTCCTTGGTCAGCCAATTCCATGAAGGCATGCAGGCTCGAGTCCAGGACAATGGCGAAACATCTGCTCCTTTTGCTGTCACAAATGGTGTCAAGCAAGGCTGCGTCCTGGCTCCAACGCTGTTCAGCCTCATGTTCTCTGCAATGCTTACTGATACCTTCAGAGATGGCGAAGGCGGTGGATGTTCAGCTTCCTTGGGGGTTTCTGCCTGGCTGGTTGGAGCTTGCGTGTAAGTCTGATGTTCATCTTGCTGGGTACCAGGCGATGGTCCGACCAACAGACTGCTCCTCTCATGCAGCGTGTAGTGGAAACATTACCTCTGTCCCTCTGCTGGACAATCACATAGTCAAGCATGTGCCATTGCTTGGAGCGGGGGTGCATCCATGTGTTCTTGTACTTGTTGGAAGAGGGTGTTTGTGATGGTCAGTCCATGCTGCGCACAGAGCGAGAGCAAAAGCAGTCCGTTGGAGTTGCACTTGCCGGTGCTGTGCTGTCCAAAGACTTTTGGCCATGAGGAGAAGTCCACGCCGACGCGGGCATTGAAATCCCCAAGGATGATCAGCCTGTCCTTTCTGTCTACCGCTGAAATGGTGCGGCTGAGCTCATTGTAGAAAGCTTCTTTGATGTCATCATGGTTGGTCATCATTGGGGCATAGCAGCTGATGACTGTTAAAAATAAATAAATAAATAAATAAAAAGTATGTTTCAGTTGGGTTTTTTTTTGTTGTTGTTGTTTTGTTTTGTTTTTTTATAATTATTTTATCATTTTATTTTATTTTTTTAATACCCATCAACTAGACTAGAGCAGTTTCTTACAGTAATGGTAGTTTGTGAGTGAATACTGCGAAGAAGGTGGAGGAGGACTGTCCACTGTCCAAAGAAGTGCCTGACCTGTTCACACTGGCCCTCTGTCCACCGCTGGTCAGTCTGGGTTGCCGCAGAGAGTCCGTCTTCGCAGGTCCAGGGCCGGGGTTCTGCTCCATGTCTCCACACCTCAAAAGTATACCGCCCCAGAACATCAGAGTGAAGGGCAAACCCAGCACTACACCGTCTACACGACAGCGCGGTGTCAACATGGCCAGCTTCATTGCTGCTTTCTCTTTTGTTCTCTTGGCCATGAAACCCAGGGAAACTGGCAGACAGCAGCTATACCTGGCCCTGGAAGCTAAGGCATCTGATGGCATGGTCCTTCACATAAAAATAGTACCGCTGTCCGTCACAAAGACGAAAAGTTTTGTGGAGCTGCTTCGATGCAACTTACTGGTTCGAAACCTCTGTTCACCCCCCATCACTCCGCGAGAGAGAGAGAGAGAGAGAGAGAGAGAGAGAGAGAGAGAGAGAAACACACACACACACACACACACACACACACACACACACACACTGATATTCCTCAGACTTACGACATGTGGAGGTTGTAGGATCACAAATGAGTCCAGTGACACACTGGGCGTCTTCCGTGCAAGGCTGACTGGCAACAGATCCTGTCCCGGAAAGGAAAATAACCCTACTGAGACCTTCCTTTGACATATAAACATTGATAAGAGTTATCTATTGGTCACAGCAAATAATTCCATACTGTTTATTACTCTCTTTCTGGTTGTGCTTTTCCAGGTAGTCACAAATCAGTTTTTGTCAGCTCTTTGTTATGGAAGAATAGATGGTAAAGTGGGGTGGCCTGTTTGAACAGGTCGCTTTTCAAGTTTGTTTTGAAAGAGGACAGCGTCGATAGTGATGGAGATCCACAGGAAGAGAAACCCAGACAGAAGGTTCTTGATACTGAAAGGCCCTTTGAAGTGGTATGGGGGACTCAAAGCAGCTTTTCAGCACAAGACCTGAGAAAACGGAAAGGAGGTGTAAGTATTAAGGACAAAAGATAAGTAAGAAGGGAGAGATCCCTCAAAATGGTGATAAGCCAAAATGGCTGTCTTAAGAACGACCTATCCATCTATAAGTTGTTAAGGTAAAAAAATGAGTGATATAGTAACAGTATTAGCCTGAAGCTTTTGCTGTACAGAAATATAACCTCCTTCACCAATATTTATCTGCTGATAGAGAAGGTCACAACACAGGAATTACTCTCTTAAGAGCTCCATACGCTTTCCACAAATCACTTGATGATTAAACTTATTTCTGTTCATTCTCTTTTGTCAGCCGCATTTGACACAACTGGCCAAGGTTTGTTGGGTTTTTTGTTGTTGTTTTTTTGCAATCAAGGTATCGCCTGTGTTGAAAACTGTCTTGTTTATCATGTACAAATGCCTTGCTGATGACACATAGTTCTATCAGTCATGCACTATTACCCATCAAGAAAAAGGGAAAGGGGAGAGGTGGGGGAAATGGGGGGGTGGGGGGTGGAGATGTGTGTCTCTCAGTGAATTACATTGCGCAAAAAGTTGTACTTAGTTGACAATGACGGTTCTTTATGTGAAGTTTGATTTCTCTCAATAATCTAATCAAACGAAAAAAAAAAAAAAGAAACACCCCCCCCCCCCCTTAAAAAAAACAAAAAAAAACAACAATCAACAACAACAACAACAAACAAACAAAAAACAAAAAAAAAACAACCAGTACGAAAACAAAGAAACAAAATAACAACTTCGCAAAAAAACGTTAAAACAAATACATCTTTTATCCTGATGCTTGCTCATATCAAATACTCTCCAGTGGCCTACTATAGCACAGCCTCCCCTCCCTCCTCCCAACACACATAGAGAGGCTAGGACGTCTGGGCTACTAATTATGGCTATTGATGCCTTGATGTGGCTGCTCAAAAAGTCTGAAATAGTGAACAGAACATGCCAGTCCTCCGGGCACCCTACAGCAAAAATCTGCAGAATGCCATGTGATCAGCCAGTGACAATTGGTCCCAGTTCTCCTCATAAATACATGTGACAGCTGACAAGAGCAACATCAAACGGGTGTTCAATAAAATCAAGCACGCCCTGTGTTTGACTTCAAGGAAAACTGCCCCAAAGAATTCTGCCACAGACAAGAAAATGCATGACCAGGTACATTAATGGGCAGAACACAGCTCCCAGCTGTAAGACGCCACTGAAGACGCCTTGAATGCCATAGTGTGCCGTAGGCTCTGGACTATCTTGCTTCTTGCAAAGCACCTGGGAAAGCTAAAATTTTGAAGTGCAGTGAAGGAACCTTCATCACTGAGCTGCATGAAATACTTTGCCTCTGCTGGAGAGAAAGTGGAGTGCTACAAAACGTAGCACTTTCCTCGAGTCACACTAGAGCACTAGAGGTTCCAGGAACTTTCAGAGAAAGTCTACTCAGAATCACAGAGTGATTTCCGAGCCAACAGGTCCAACATCGTTATGGCCTTTACCCTCAGACAGCTGCAGGAAAAATGCAGGGAACAAAGCAGCAACTGTTCATAGCCCCCTTACATCTCACAATGACCTTTGGTCTGTACAGCAGTGACGACCTCTTTGAGATCCTCCACAAGATCGGATGCCATGCCGGCTCCTTATTATCCTTTTTTATACTACAAAAACATAAAATGTACTGTAGTCTTTGACGGCTCAACATTACACACCTCTGACATCCAATGTGGAGTATAACAAGGCTGCACCATCACACCCATCCTGTTTGAGGCCTTCTTTGCTGTTTTGCTGAAGCACGCCTTTGTATCTATCATAGAATGCATCCATCCCTGGACCAGGTCACACAGAAAGCTGTCAGCCACTCCACACAAACAGCTTAGACCAAAGTTCATCTGAAATGCTTAACAGACTACCTCTTCACAGACGATGCAACAGTACAGCACACTCAGCTGAAAACCTTCAACAGCTCTTGAGCCACTTCAGCGAGGCCTTTTAAGGTTTACCAGGCTCCTGTTACTGTACCCTGCTGTTTGACAGTGAATTCTGGACACTGCCATACAAGCAAATAGTGGTACATGTCCTCAGCCCATGCAAAGCGGCACTGAGCCAAAGAAGGCACACATGGAGGCACAACGCTAAAAGAAACTGCACACGTGGTGAGCATTGTCCAAGAAGCCAGAAGTTCCTCTCTGCAGAAGGCAATAAAGTCTGGCCAGGAACAGCTGTAACTTTCAAAGCACGGAAACATGGGATGCTTGATGGTGCCAAAGATTGGGGAGCTGACCTACCAGAGGGTAAGAAACACCCGGAAATCAACAGCAAAAGCGGCATGAGACCTGATGTCGTTCTCCACTCCAAGGCAACAAAACAAGCGATTCTGACTGAGCTCACTGTGCCATATGAAAGCAGAATGGAGGAAGCCCACATCTACAAGACCGAGAAGTATGCTAGCCAGCAGCCTGAGAGAATCTGGCTTCCAAATCAAAGATTGGTGCAAGAGGGATTGTGAGCACATCTGCTTACAGCCTCATGAAACAGTTGTCAATTTCTGGCAGAGATAGGTCAAGGGCTCTCAAGGCAATGGCAGAAGCAGCAGAAAAATGTTCCAGCTGGATCTGGATTAAATTTCCCTACTCAGCGAGGCGTAGGATGGCTCAGTGGTTAAAACGTCTGCCAGAAAAGGTGACAGTCCTGAGGTGGTGACCACACCAGCATCCAGGAGGCATGACCTGGGTGCGGCCCAGCCCCCCTAAAGAGTAAGGAGTTATGGGCCGAAACACCTGACACAGGGAAGCTTCTTCTCTGAAGACCTTGTACTGTCCAGCTCTCCCTTGATTTTCTTATCACAGATCAGAACAAAAAATAAATGACTTCCACGTGTGCTGCCTCCAACACATGGTGAGCATCACATGGCAGGACAGAGTTCTAAACAACATCATCATGCGGAGAGCTGCAATCCAGCATGCACTCCCTGAAGAAACAGAGATGCATTCACTGTTTTGGTCGTGTGGTGAAAATGGACGATGGCAAGATCCCTATGTACATCATGCATGGAGAACTGGAACAGAGAAAACATCCCACATGCACACTCCAAGTGCGCTATAAAGCACACTCAAACCGCTCTATGAAGACGTTTGCAAGACAGATCTGACTGCCTTGAACGTCGACGTAAACACTTGGGAAGCCGTCAGTGCAGAAAGGTCTCTCTCCAAGTTCAAAGAGACACTTGGCCTGCATTATTGGGCAAACAGACTGCGGAGAACTCCAGACAGACCAGTGTCAGACCTATGCACAGTGTGTGGGTGACTATCACTCTCGTAGTGGCCTGTCCAGCCACACCCGATGCTGTATCAATCACCACCCAGAGCGAGAATCGATGGTATCTCGATACTGACGGATGCCGATGATGGTGCCAAGTTATACAAACAATTGTAATGGACCTGATATCAGTTTGGTTCCTGTGGAGAAAAAAAAAAAGGTCTAAAGTGACATGCGAGCATAATAGTGGAGCATGGCGATTGCACGCTCACTCCCCAATCAAAAGGAACACTTATCCAGTCTGGCTTCATCACACTCACACACACACACACACACACACACATGAAGAACAAAACACATTCGCATTCTTCACACACGCGAGTAAAAAGACAGGTCTGACACAGGTCAACTTACCACAAGCCAAACTCAATTGGTCCCCTGCGTAACCTTCCTTGCATTCACACTTTCCGCTGTCTTCATTGCAGACAGCATTAGGGTCCTTACAGTCGTCCCCGTCACACTTGCCTCCAACAACACCATCCAACGGGACTTTGCGGGGAATAGAACGAGATGCAGAGATTTAGATATAAACAGCATGCCAACGTCTATGTTCCAAACTCAGGCACAGCAATAAGACATGCAGTAAAGTGCTCACAAGCTCAGTTTATGAAGGGGGAGTGTGGAAGATAAGCTCAGATGGAGAGGGGGGAGTGTGTTAATAATCATTATGTCATTTGTTCAAATTCAGACAGGTTCAGCATATACACGCAGCATATGCCTGTCAGGTCAGGTCTCTACCTGCCACAGGTACCATGTAACCCTGTGCTACCTGTCACATGTGGGCAGATGGTGCTCGATAGCCTGGGAAGGCAGTCCATCTAAGACAAGGAAAAGTCTAAAGTAAAACCCATGAAGTGCTAAGGAATGCAGGACAGTCTCAACATGCATTGACCCTGGGTCCATGGCCATGTCCCGACTTTCAGTAGCCGCGCCCCCGTGCCTCCGAGGAAGGTTTTTGAGCCAGAGGCTAGGACAAGGACAGTCTGATATAAAACCTACGACCTGAGGACCTCACTGTCACCGTCCCAGCTTGCTAGGCTATGGCAGATGAACCACGGGTGTAAAGGGTGGGGCCAGTACTGCGCACACTGCACTCCACCTAAAAATTCCATTGCGCAGGCTTGAAGGACACGTCCACGTCCGCGCCACCAACTATTCCAAGCCCTGTAGCGATGGGAAAGGGGCGAAAACGGCAGGTGGAAGATGTCACTGGAAGCCACAGTTCCAATCCTGCATGCAGGCGGTTCAGGATATTGGTCGCCTGATTGTTGACCCGGAGGTGACAGCATCACTCGGCAGCACCCTGAACGACCAAGCAGCCTTTTCTAGGGACAGCACTGCTTGCTCCACACGGAGAGGGGCCTAGAAAAGGTGGTCCAAACAAATGCTCATTTCCATACCCCCCAGTTGGCTAACCGCGGTCAACGGGCATCTCCAAACGCGGTCGAACAACAATAGAGAAGAAAAGGCCGGCACCTGCCTCACAATTAGGTGCAAAAGGACTAAAGGTAGCATGCTGGAACATCCGAACCATGCGTGACTCTGCAGACAGCAACCACCCAGAAAGGCATTCCGCTCTAGTCGCACACGAACTTCAGAGACTGAGCATTGACATTGCTGCCGTCAGCGAAGTCCGCTTTGCAGGGGAAGGCAGCCTCCAGGAACACGGCGCTGGGTACACCCTCTACTGGTCAGGCAAGCCAGAGACCGAGAGACGCCTTTATGGCGTAGGCTTTATGGTCAGGAGCACCATTGCCTCCAAGCTTGAAAACCTGCCAACAGGACACTCAGACCGAATTATGTCCATGCGCCTCCCACTACGGAACAAACAGCATGCCACTCTGTTCAGCGTGTACGCTCCAACCCTCCAAGCGGATCCCACAGAAAAGGTCAAGTTTTACACTGATCTGCGCAACCTCGTTCAGAACACCCCTGCTGACGACAAGGTCATCATCCTTGGCGACTTCAATGCCAGAGTTGGCCAAGATTCAGAAGCCTGGAAAAGAGTCCTTGGAAAGCATGGCGTTGGTAATTGCAACGACAATGGGCGCCTTCTTCTCGAGTTCTGTGCAGAGCAGCAGTTTACCATCACCAACACCATTTTCCAGCAGAAGGACAGCCTGAAGACAACGTGGATGCATCCTCGGTCCAAACATTGGCACCTCATTGATTACATCCTGATGCGCCAGAGAGACGTACGAGACGTCCTACACACCCGAGTGATGCCCAGCGCGGAGTGTCATACTGACCACCGCCTCGTCCGCAGCAAGCTCAGGCTCCACTTCAAGCCCAAACCAAAGAAAGGAGGAGCTCCTAGGAAGAAATTCCAGGTCGGCAACTTTCAGTCAGCTGAAGTGAAAGCTGAATTCCAGGCGAAGCTTCAGGACAAACTTGAAGACCCCAGTTGCCCCACAGACCCCTCTCCAGAAGCACTATGGGCACAGCTGAAATCAGCCATCCTGCAGTCCTCTGAAGAAGTCCTAGGGTTCTCGTCGAAAAAGAACAAGGACTGGTTTGACGAAAACAACCAGGAGATCCAAGAATTGCTGGCGAAGAAGAGATCAGCCCACCAGGCTCACCTTGCACAACCGTCTTGTCCGGTGAAGAAAGCAACATTCCGGCTCATATGCAGCAACCTCCAGCGCAAGCTTCGTGAGATTCAAAATGGGTGGTGGACCAACCTGGCAGAGAGGGCTCAGCTTTGTGCAGACACTGGTGACTACCGGGGCTTATACGAAGCCTTGAAGGCGGTGTACGGTCCCTCATACCAGGTCCAGAGTCCTTTGCGCAGCGCAGACGGCCAGGCGCTCTTCACAGACAAGACGTCGATCCTGAACAGGTGGTCGGAACACTTCCAGGCCCTCTTCAGCGCCAACCGCACGGTTCAAGACTCGGCAATTCTCCGCATCCCACAACAGCCAGTGAAATTACAACTGGACGAGCTACCAACCCTAGAAGAGACTGTCAAGGCCATTGAACAGCTGAAATGTGGCAAGGCAGCAGGGGTTGACGGAATTCCGCCGGAGGCGTGGAAGAATGGAGGCCCAGCACTACACTCCAAACTCCACAACCTCTTTGTCTGCTGCTGGGAGCAAGGCAAACTACCACAGGACCTCCGTGACGCAGTCATCATCACCCTGTATAAAAACAAGGGAGAAAAGTCGGACTGCTCCAACTACAGGGGGATAACTCTGCTCTCCATCGCAGGCAAGATCCTCGCCAGAGTCCTCCTAAATCGGCTGGTGCCTACTATCGCCGAAGAACATCTCCCAGAGAGTCAGTGTGGCTTTAGAGCCAACAGAGGCACCACTGACATGGCCTTCGTTCTCAGACAGCTACAAGAAAAATGTCGGGAACAGAACAAAGGACTGTATGCAACATTCGTCGATCTCACGAAAGCTTTCGACACCGTGAGCAGAAAAGGTCTGTGGGAGATCATGAAACGTCTAGGATGCCCCCCCCAAATTCCTCAGCATGGTCATCCAACTACATGAGGAACAGCGTGGACAGGTCAGACACAGCAACGACCTTTCGGAGCCCTTCCCAATTGGAAATGGAGTGAAACAAGGTTGTGTCCTCGCGCCAACCCTCTTCACGATCTTCTTCAGCATGATGCTCCAACAGGCCACTGAAGATCTTGGCGACGACGACGGTATCTTCATCAGATACCGCACTGATGGCAGCCTATTCAACCTGAGGCGGCTACAGGCCCACACCAAGACACTGGAGCAACTCATCAGAGAGCTTCTGTTTGCCGACGATGCTGCCCTCGTCGCCCATACAGAAGCGGCCCTGCAGCGTATAACGTCCTGCTTCGCAGAGGCTGCGCAGCTCTTCGGCCTAGAAGTCAGTCTGAAAAAGACGGAAGTTCTCCACCAGCCTGCCCCACGGGAACAATTCCACGCTCCTCACATCAACGTCGGTGAGACAGAGCTGAAGTCGGTCCACCAGTTCAGCTACCTAGGCTGCACCATCTCGTCTGACGCCAAGATTGACAAGGAGATCGACAACAGATCGGCAGGCTGTACAAGAGAGTGTGGAACAACAAACACCTGAAGAAAGACACAAAGATCAGCGTGTACAGAGCTGTTGTACTGCCCACCCTGTTGTATGGCTCCGAAACCTGGGTCACCTACCGGCACCACATACGACTGCTTGATCGCTTTCACCAGCGCTGCCTTCGCACCATCCTCAGCATCCACTGGAGTGACTACATCACAAATGTCGAGGTCCTGGAGCAGGCAAAGACTATCAGCATCGAGGCAGTGCTGCTAAAGACCCAGCTACGTTGGGCAGGGCACGTGTCCAGGATGGAGGACCACCGCCTGCCCAAGATCGCGCTGTATGGCGAACTGTCCACTGGCCACCGTGACAGAGGAGCACCCAAGAAGAGATACAAAGACTCCTTGAAGAAAGCTCTCGGTGCCTGTCACATTGACCATCGCCAGTGGTCCGCAGTAGCCGCTGATCGAGAGACCTGGCGACGCACCATCCACCAAGCTGTCTCCTCCTTCGAAAACAACCGCAGGGCCAGCCTTGAGGACAAACGCAGAAGGAGGAAGAACCACGACGCTGCAGCCGCGAACCCAGACCAGACCTTCCCTTGCAACCGCTGCGGCCGACTCTGCTTTTCCCGCATTGGCCTTGTCAGCCATGAGCGTGCCTGCATCAGACGTGGACAACGCCCTTCCTAGATCTTCGTCAGCGAAGCCAGGCCATGATGAGTTGGATCCAAACCGACATCTTTTGCTACCAGATGTAACAACATTTTTGTACTGACTTGCGTTTGATGGAAGAAAAACAACACGAACAACAAAGCACTCCTGTGCTCATTCAGCAAAAGCCATGAACTGCTGCACACATTACTATTTTTTATCAACAGAAATGTAGACAGTCTACGAAAAAATATTATCAGAACACAACATTCATTGCCAAGGTGTCGTTTGGGAAAGTAATCGAAGGAACCACACCACGAACATTTCAAAATTTGCCATTTAGATCTCGGAGCGAAATCTTTCGGTAATGATATGCTTTGGACTATTGCGCGTGTGGCCCCTTTCTCTCATTTGGACGTCGGTACATTATCAGTTATTATTATCATTAGGTATAAAGGAATGGAAAGGAGTGTGTGTGTGTGTGTGTGTGTGTGTACATATGTGTGTGTGTGTGTGTGTGTGTGTGTGTGTTCATGTGTGAGTTTTGGTGGTGGTGAAGTCGCCATCTGCTCGCTCTTCATTTCTTCATCCCTTCATCTCTTCCTTGTGTGTGTGTGTACACGCGCGTTCGCGTACGTGTGTGTATTGGTGGCGGGTGTGACAAAATGACATTAATTTTAGTGAACGAACTTTGTGCCTAGTTCACAGTTGCCCCCCCCCCCCCCCCACACACACACACACACACACTACTTTTTTTTTTTTTTTTTTTTTGCTTTGTTTAATAGTTATTTTCTGTGAACATGACACAGACATGGATTTTTGGTTGACGTGATTGTTTATACACAAGGTGAGTCTGTGTAATAACCAAGCGTTTTGGTCGGCAATGTGTATGTGTGTGTGTGTGTGTGTGTGTTAAACCTTACAACAAATTCATTTTCTCTGGAAATATTTTGTCTTTCGACACCAAATGTGGCTTAACATTGGAAAAAACAACAAGAGAAGAACCCCCTTTCCCTCCCTTTTAATCACATGACAATGCAATTTGGGAAGGGTGAAAAAATTGTACATAAAAAAAGTAAGAAAAAAAGGTGGGCAAACATGTTGCCACGGTCACTTTCCAGTTACATTTTAATATCTTTTTTTTTCATAATACTTAGTATTTCCCTTTGCCATATTGATACATTCGTCAGCCTACTAGATGTGCTTTTATCATTTCTTTACTTAAAGTTGAAACTTGGAATGGTACGTCAGTCTGAATATGCTATAAGATTCTTTTTTTATACAAATCTCACCATCCAAAACATAACTCATAACGTCACAAACCACGCCATTCCGTAATTTACAATCCACTTGAAAACATGTCTGCTACAGGTCTCCTCTCCAAACCAATTTGGTTCACAACCATTAGTGAAGTCAGCCTGTGACAAAATGTGCTATGACCCAAAACTAATTCAGTAATTGGCACATGAACTTTTTCTGCTGTAACATGTAGCATACTAAGTGTTGAAACAGTGTGCTAGCTTGTGTTGGACAGTCTTGGCCACATCGGATGCAAAACACGCCTATTTCAGGAAACCTTGTGGGGTTTCTTTCACGAAGACATTTCTCCAGTATCAGTGTGGTTGTGAGCCAAATCGGTTTGGGGCAGAAGATGTTTTTGGTAGGCGTGTTTTCAAGTGAATTGTGACTGAGGGAGAAGAGCTGTTGGTGATGTTATGAGTTAATGTTTCGGAAAATGATTACTACACATGGCATTACATGGCACAATTTTGCTGCTGTTGGCAGATGAATGCATCTATGTAGCTTCCAAACTAAGCAGGGTTGGGTTTTTTTCCTCTTTTTGATAAAATGGTTAATATGTTGCTATTAACCAATGTATCAATATGCCAGGTAGAAGTGCTATCTCTTGTGAAGACGAAAGAATAATGTAACAGTAACATGGCTACTGAAGTATGTTTGGTTTCTTTACAATGGTTTATGCCCGTCCCGAAAGTGCATTGACATAGGAGTGAGTGAGTAGAACCGATATTATCAAGCCAAATTTAATGCTGACAAAGTATTTCCAGAGAAAATCCATATGTTAACCAATTACCCCCCCCCCCCCCCCCCCCCCCCCCCCCCCCCCAGCCACACACACATAAACAGAGAGAGAGAGAGAGAGAGAGACAAGGCAAATAGTTTCTTGTACATCGGCCTCAGGCCATTGAACAAACACATGGGAAGGGGGTGGGGGTGGGCGGGGGGTTGAGGGACAGGGTCTGGTGCGGTCGCGGGTCGGGGGAGGGGGTGTGGGGGGCAAGGGGGGGCGAGAGGGAAGTCGGAGGGAGGGGTACAATCTGGATAATAGACATATCAATAGCAAGATCATTGTTATGATATGAACTCGCGTGCTAGCAAATCTCAACAGAATCAGACAAGCTGATAAAAAGCTGAAGGGGATGTTTTGGTTATCACTGTTTGGCGTTCAGCTGGCACACACACACACACACACACACACACACACACACACACACACAAAGAAACATTGATGATGATGCAAATAATAATAATAATAATAATAATAATCATAATAATAAACGTGCTTATAATGTACGTTTGACATTTCTTAGCATCTTAACATCATGTTTTTAATGTCATTTTAATCTTACACATTCACCAACGTCACAAACATATATAATGTATGAAATTCATATAGAAACATCTGTCCAGTAATCGCCATTAATGATATGAGACCTTTTCTTGATACCATGAAATATATATCTTGAGACAGATTTCGCCTATGTGGGTCATAGTCTGCTTGGAGCAATATGCTAAAGGGAACCGTCTTTGAATCCTTTAGAAATTTTATTCTTAGATCTACATACACTGGGCATTCAAACAGAAAATGCAATTCGTTTTCGGTTTTTGATTTTCAAAAGGGGCAGCATATTTTCTGCTTCGAATTGCTATAACGATGAATATTATTATTGAGAGGAAGTATACCAAGTCTGATCTGAGAGAGAACAACTGTAAAGCAGTAAAATACCAGCATCCAGTGTGTATTTTTCTCTCTCAAAGACAACCGAATCGATAATGTGAATATGTCTCTTTATTTTGAATAGCCCCAGACCATTCCTGAATAAATATGTCGACCAGATGTTGTTTAAATGTTTAATTAGGAATAATATAATATCCCCAATCCCTTGTTGTAGCCATACAATACTGAAAGCAGTCTGGCATAAAATGTATCTTATTTGTGTAACCCAGCAGTTACTTCCTTTTTCATCTAAATACCGTAACATGTCGTAAGCTTTTCGTGGTAACCGTTGCTGATCCATTTCCAGAAGTTTAAACCAGCACCGAAGGCAGTTTATGCACGAGTTCACGTACAATGGATAACGTCCCAGTTCGCCATACACCATTGTTGGGAGTATGCACAGGAACCCTTAAAAACTCTTTTGCATGCCATTGTAGCCAAACGCTCAGCTGACTACAGATGACCGTGGATCAACTCACAGCACAAGCTGAAAGCTGAGCTGTAGCAGACGCCTTTTTCGCAACTAACCGCAGGTCTCTAACGACTGGCGCAGAATGTGTGACGCCATTCCTGGTTCAAATGCAAAGCCCATTCTAAACCTATTCTCTAAACATCAATTAAATCAAGCATCTGTATCATTCGCTGCAATATTATATTTTTTTGTGCTTACACACACACCTTAATCATTTAGAAGCATACTTGATTTCAGTTTAATCCTTCGTCAGTCTAAAGATTTCAACTGACGCTACGCTTACGTCATTTTGTCTTCTCATCACACGCAATGCTACAGTCTACTATTCTGTATGTGACTGCTGCTGGAAACTAAAACACACCATTATAGTGTTTGGATGAGAACAGATAAGGCATTCAGAAATTACAAAGCCTATCTTCATTGTCGACACTTAACGACATTCACTCCACAAATTGTGTCGCTCGACGCCATTGGGCAAGCTGAAACTTGTGTTTCTGACACAGTGTATTTAATTAGGTATCTCTTTCGTTGGATCAGTAAACTACAAGTACTATATACTGGCAGAATCATCGCAATTCCTTCTTAAAATCTATTCCATTTGTGTTTTCCTACGTAAAACTGATTTAATGCAGATTGTAATTTTCAGCGACAAGCTTGCTATAACTGACTCTTTTCAGGTGACTTAAATCAAGATTATAAATTCATCTTAAATAATCAACACTCCATTTTATACTCATTAGAAAGTAGGCGTTGAGCTGTTTCTTTCGCGACCAATCGGTTCAGGAATCTTTTAGAAATCTATTATTACACACTAGCTTGTAACAATCACAATGCTAATCAAACTTAGGTGGATTTGAGCCGATTCGCTAGCGTCATTGCAGTTCGCTTAACTTACATAAATAGACTGAGTGGGTGATCACTGGCCTCTTTTCCACCTGCCCAGTCACTGGCCTCCCTGCCTAGTCTCTCTCTCTCTCTTGCTGTGTCACAAGCAGTGTATGTTGTGTGTGTTCCTGCAACGGCTAGCGTCATTGCCATATCGCTTGCACCATTCTCTCTTAGTCTCCTTATCTTCTTTTCTTCTTATAATTATTGTAAATAAAACAATAGAAACACCCTTTTGTGACTGGCCATCTATACGCCCCTGGCCTGCATGTGGATATTTTCTATCCATTAATACCGTAAATCATCGTTGATTCTTTTGTACCGTCCCCCTTCTTTAATAATACCACACGGTTCATAATAATGGAGTCTCCCGTCGGACTGACGGGCGAGTAGGCAGGCAGGCTTATCTGTCGGTGTGTGTCCTCATATAAGAGAAGAGGCTGATTCTGGATGTGCAGCACTTCCTACAGGTGTTGCAAGGGAAAACGTCTCCGAAGTTGAGCCCTGCTTCCTTCACTCATGCTTCTCCTTACTGGCCAGCGTTCTCTTGTTTTCAAACGTCTTTATGCCACTAGAGCATAGCATCCTCCAGTGAGAGCAGTCAAGGGCATCAGTTTCCCACGAAGTGATTTCTATGTCACAGGCTTTGAGGTTTGTCTTCAAGGTGTCCTTGAAGCGCTTGCAGGGTCTTCCAAGTTCGTGGTGGCCTTCCTTCAGCTGGCCATACAAGAGCATCTTCGGGATCCAGCTGTCTGTCATGCGGACAATGTGTCCTGTCCAGCATAGCTGATACTGGATCAGCAGGTTTTCGATGCTTGGCAGGCCACTCCTCTCTACGACCTGACGGTTGGAGACTCTGTCTTGCCACTTTATGCTGAGGATCGTTTGTAGGCATCTCTGATGAAACTGCTCAAGTTGTTGAATGTGACGGCGATACGTCGTCCATGTTTCACAACAGGACAACAAGGTGGTCAGCACAACAGCTCTGTAGGTTTTGATTTTGGTGCTGAGCCTGATGCCTTTGTTGTTCCGCAGCCTGTTGTTGAGTCTGCCAAAGGCGGAGCTGGCCTTGGCGATGCACAGCTTCACTTCTGCATCAACAGCTCCGTTGCTAAATAGGGTGCTGCCCAGGTAGCAAAACTTGTCAACTGACTTGAACTCTGTGTCATCGATCTTGATTGCAGGTGGGGCGGGGGGCGGGGGCGGGGTGGGGGGGAAGGGGGGACACTGGCGTTCTGTGAGCTAGCTGGTTGGTACATGGACTCGGTCTTGCTGAGGCTGATGGTGAGTCCAAAGCACCTGCAGGAGGTTGAGAACCTGTCCATAATGAACTTCATGTCCTCATGGGTGTGTGCAGAAAGCACACAGTCATCAGCGAAGAGGAACTCTCTCAACAGTGCCTCAAACACCTTGGACCTGGCGTGGAGTCGCCGCAATTTGAAAAGTTTGCCATCTGTGCGAAACTGGATGTAGATCCCCCGGTCACAGTCTTGGAAGGCGTCAATCAGCATGGCAGAGAAGAGAATGGAGAACAGTGTGGGTGCCAGGACGCAGCCCTGCCTCACTCCATTTACCACAGGGCATGGATCCGACACGTCAGTATTTTCCTGTACTCTCGCCTGCATGCCATGAACACGGTTCACAACACGGCCATAAAAGTGGCGTCGCAGACAGGATAAAGATCCACCACAAAATAGATCCAAATCATTATTTAATGTTTAAATCCTTTTATCCAAATCAAATCCAAACAATAAATCACAGCCCTTTACCACCAAGTGTACTATGTTACAACATGGCGCTTGCTTGCAAACAAGGATGTTTTAAGTCTTTAAATCTCTTTTGAAAATTAAAGCCCTTTATCACAAACTCTGTCATGCCATAATATGAACCTTTTCGATGTGATCCAGTCGTTGCATTGTCATATTTCAGACGAGTAAAGTAATATTGGTCTTATTTTCGTATAAAAAATCTTAAAGAAGGTACTGGGCGATATATCTTTACATTTTTGAAAGGCTCTATTTAAGCTTAATAGCTCTTTCTGCCTTTCGTTACCAAATCATTAGTGCCCCAATTAAGACCGATTTTGGAGGTGAAACTAAAACCAAGATAACAATATTCGTTCATAACTTCAAGTGGTATGCATTCATATAACCATTTTACTCTTTTACCCAAGAATCCGCCTTTGCGATTTGGTTTATGAAAGGATAAAATAAGTTGGGGCTTCATACATATCCTTGACGAACACCAACAGGACAGGCAAAATAATCTGAGAGCTGATAGTTTATCCTTATACATCACATTAAAGAATCATACATAGTGAACGTATAAAACTTTCCATTTATTCCATTGTTTTGGGGTGGGTTTTTTTTTATTTTTTTTTTATACATTCGAACAGTCTATCATGTCGAACAGAGTCAAATGCTTTCTTAAAATCCACAAAACCAACATACAGTTGTTTTGTTTGTTTTCTTGTTTTTTGTTGGTTTTGTTTTGTTTTGTTTTTTTACCTTTTTTGTTTAGACTATTCTGGACTATAGCACAGAGAGTAAAAATGTGGTATATAGTACAGTACAAACTAGTAAATGTAGTAGCCCCAGTTTATGTTACGGTGCGTGCACTGCCAGACTATGAGTCGCTGCCTACAGTCTACGATGTGTGAGTAGCTGCGGAAGCGGTTTGTGGGCGTGAGACAATCCGTGGTGCTCAGCGTGTACGTGGTCTGTGGCGGATTTATCCGAAAACAAATGAAACCAGAGACAAGCTCTTGTTGGAGGAGTTCTTGTTCAGGGGAGCACGTGTCTCTCTCCTAGACAAAAATCCTTTCGTTATCAGAGACCAGACTGATGAGAAACCAACCACCAAACTGTGGATAAACAATGTACCTCTCAGTGTGGACAACAAAGACATTGAAGCCGCACTGCAGAAGCTAGGAGTGGAGATCAGATCCTCACTTCGAAATGAGCTAGCAAGGAACCCCGATGGACGGCTGACACGTTTCGAGACTGGCCGCAGGTTTGTGTTCATCTCTGTGCCGAGCACGCCTCTTCGACCAGTCTTGAAACTTGGTGTGTTCACCGCGGCTCTCTATCATAAGGAGCAAAAGCAAAAATTAGTCAAATGTAGCAAGTGTTTACAGGATGGACATCTGGCAGCAAACTGTGAGGGAGAGGTGGTGTGCAGGGGATGTCTGCAACAGGGACACAAAATGTGTGACTGCCCCTCTGTTGTGCCCCCTGCTACAGAGGAGGAGGGAACAGCAGCAGAGCAGTCTGAAGAAACCGAATACAAAGAAGTGGGTGAGGAAATGCCCAGTGCTCAGAGCAGCACCACACCAACACACCGTGTGCAGCCGCCAGCGCGCGCCAGCGATGCGGCAAAGAAAACCAGCCACGCGAAGCCTGCTCATGGCACAGCGAGCAGCGCCGGAAAAAAGAGGGAAAGGAGCGAGTCTCCCCCAACCACAAGTCTTCTTCCAGAAAACAAAAGGCCCGCTGTCCTGACGCAGCCAGAACACAACGGAGAGGCAGAAGCGGAAAGCATGTCGGAGGAGGGGGGTAACACTTGATACGTGTTCTCTCCCAACCAGCCTGACCACTCACTCACGACCTTTGGCTTTGATTAACGGACTTTTGATTAACGACTGACGATTATAAATTCCGCATCAGAAAGTTGAAAAATTGATACCACCTTTTCAAATATGAATAATGACATATGCATTGGTACTCTAAATGTTCGAGGGCTTAGAAATAACCTAAAAAGGAAAGTAGTATTTGACTTCCTCAAAAAACAAAAGTTAGACATTGCATGTTTGCAGGAAACATATGTGACAGATGATATATTGCCTCAAATTAATGTGCATTTGTCTGGAAGTGTATTCTATAGCGTAGGTACTAATAGAAGCAATGGACTTGTAATTCTAATTTCCAGCCATAAACAGATTCATGCAGAACTCATCGAAGCAACAGAGAGAATATTGTTAATAAGAATTTTACACGACAACAAATCAACTATCATAGCTAATTGCTACGCACCCAATACGACCGTTGACAAAATATCATTCATTAACCAACTCGGCAACTTGTTACATAAGCAAGATTACGACCACCTGTGGGTTCTGGGTGATTTTAACACAACAATCCATGCTCTAGATAACATAACCGGCAAGCCTCACTCACGACGAGAAAAAGAAGCCCTTCTAGAAATGTTATCCTCTTTTGACTTGGAAGATACGTGGAGGTCTGTCCATCCAGATGCCAAAGAATACACTTGGTCAAGATCTGCTCCTTTTACAGCTAGGAGAATTGATTATATTTTCAGCGACACTACCTCCATTACACTTGTGAAGGAAATAGACATTGAGTTATTCCCTCACTCAGACCATAAACTTGTGAAAGCGATATTTAGTCCAAACAAGTTTCAAAGAGGTCCAGGATATTGGAAATTTAACAACTCACTCCTATCTCAGGAACGGTTTCTAGAAGAAACAAGCACATTTATAGATTCGCATTTTTCACAATCTCAAGAAGGAAACCCACAAAAGACCTGGGAAATGTTTAAGGTTAGATACAAGTCACTTTGCATAAGCTATTCAAAAACCGCCAAAAATCGATCTCCCAATAAACACGCCAAAATCAAAATGCTAAACGAAATAGAACAAAAACTACATAATAACATTCATGATAAAGATATGTTAATGAAAGCTGGACAACTAAGAAAAAGAAATAGAACTACAAGAATTAAAAGAAGCAAGAAGTGCTCAGATCCGCTCAAGAGCCAAATGGATAGAAGATGGTGAAAAAAAACACAAAATATTTCCTCCGCCTTGAAAAGATCAAAGAGCTGCGAACATTATAACATCTCTACGCATAGACGAAAACATGACAGACAATTCACAGAAAATATTGAACCAGATCGAGAAATTTTACACAAACCTATACAAGAAGGACATATCCATAGGAAGAGGAAGACATATAAAAGACCATTTCCTGAGTAATGAAGATTATCCAGTACTTACAGAAGAAGAAAAAGACCAATGTGACAAAGAAATAACTTTGGACGAGCTGACACTAGCCCTTACTAATTTAAACAAAGACTCTGCACCCGGTAGCAATGGCTTGACACCAGCATTCTACAAAAACATTCTGGGACAAATTAAAAATACCATTCTATCGTTGTATTACAGATGGACTTAAGAAAGGAGAACTACCTTCTTCAATGAAAAAAGTAATCATAATTTTAATACACAAAAGCAATGACTTGGACAGAAATAACCTCGCAAATTATAGACCAATTACACTTACAAACACAGACTACAAGATATTTACGAAAGCGCTGGCCATGAGACTCCAAAATGTAATCAAAACAGTTGTAAATGAAGATCAAGTAGGTTTCATAAAAGGTAGAAACATCGCAGTCCATTTGAGATTTTTCGATGATCTCACAAAATATCTGAACACAAACAATCAACCAGGGACTCTCATTGCCCTTGATTTCTCCAAGGCTTTTGATACATTATCAAAAAAATGTATCATCGAAGCCTTAGATATTTTTAAGTTTGGCCCAAGATTCACAAATTGTGTTTCGACCATAATGAACAAGACAATAAGCTGTGTTCATAATGGTGGATGGTTGTCTGATTGGTTTCTAACAGAAAGAGGGATCAGACAGGGATGTCCTCTCAGCCCTCTTCTTTTTGTACTTGCAGTAGAAATACTGGCGATTCGAATTAGAAGTAATAAAGATATTCAAGGGATTGACCTAACTCCGCTCGACAATATGTGCAACCATAGCAACAACTCTAAAATAAAGCAGTTTGCAGATAATACAACACTAACCCTTGAAGTGAACAAGATATTCAAATAGCTACAGATATTGTAACGCAGTTCGAGGAGTATTCAGGTCTGAAGTTAAATAAAAATAAATCTGAGGGCATGTGGCTAGGGTCAAGAAAACATGAAACAGGTGAAATAAATGGCATTCCCATGGGATCTGACAGACTGAAACTTCTGGGAATATATTTCTCAGCAGAAATGGAATTTCGGAAATCGAAGAAAACTGGAAATCCAAAGTTGAAAAAATAACTAAGGTGATAAAACAATGGGAACGCAGAAACCCCCCCTCTATATGGTAAAGTTATTCTGGCAAAAACTTTTCTACTGTCACAATTCTCTCACGTCCTACAGGTAGCGTCTGTACCAGTTAAAGTTGTGAACACCATTAACACATTAATGTACAGATTTCTTTGGAAAAAATAGTTTAATAATAAAAAAAAGCATTTGAAAAAATAAAAAGAGGCGTTCTCAGCCTCGACAAAGAAGATGGTGGTTTAAACATGATCAACATCGAACACCAGCAGCAAATGTTCTTGGTGAAATGGGCAACCAGACTCCTTAAAGAGACAAAATCTCACTGGAGCATTCTGGCGAGACACAACATGTCCCCCTTTCAAGATAGTCATAGCAGTTTCAAGTGTAACGTTTCACCCAAAGAAATTAAAAAAACTGGAAAAAGTGCAGTCAGTCTTTTGGAGAGATGTAATAAAAACGGTGGCCATCTTTAACGAAGACAGACTGATAGAAAACATAAAAACAGAACCGCTATGGAATAACAGAAATATAAAATACAAAGGAAATGCGCTACACTTTCCCAAATGGAGTAAAGGCGGCATCCGTGTCGTGCAGGACCTTTGGCAGCACGGAAATATAATGACGTATGAAGAAATAGTGCGTAAATTAGGCGCTGACCCTGGCCTTCTTTTTTAATACAATGCCATAATAAACTCAATCCCACAAACATGGAAACTCCATCTAGCTAATGATGTCCACAAAAGAGGGGAACCTCCTTACCTTGTCAAATAAACAAATCAGGAAAACATTCGCCCGAAAACAAAACCATGAAATATGTGCAGCTCAGTTTTGGAAACGTAAGCTACACATCAATATATGCGACTACTTCAAATTAGCATACGAATGTACGAAAGAATCACGACTGAGGTTACTTCACTTCAAATTCATACACAATATTTACCCAAGAATATTCTGCTTGCTAAAATGGGTGTAACGGACACAAACAGGTGTAACTGGTGCCAAGAAACCGATTACATTGAACATGCCTTTTACTCCTGCCCCAAACTTTCCTCCTTTTGGAAACATGTGAAACAACTCATTCTCACACGTTACGATACGCTGATTTCCATGGATGAAAAAGTAGCTCTGTTTGGTACAACAAAAATGGACACTCCAACTGATGAAAAACGAAAGGAAATCAATACGATATTGTTAATAGCAAAACTGTCCATCTCCAAATTTAAATACGGCAAGTGCAAAAATCTTGACCTTATCTTTGAATCAGAACTCAGCCTACGTAACCTATGATCAGTATCCGTTAAGATACCAGAACACTGAGTCAGGCCCACAAAAAATCCTGAGGGTAGTATTCAGTGTGCACATACATATTATTGTACTTAGGTGTAGAGCTTGTGGAGAGGGAGGGGATTGAGTGAGTACAGGAGACACAGAGAAAGTGAGAGGGTGTGTGTGTGTATGTATACAATGCTTCTCTTTCAGGCAATATGATTTTGTGTGAAGCCATCATGTATGTGTAATATATGTTGCATGGTCTTGTAGGTGTTTAAACATGCCATTGGGAAGAGGACAGATTAAAAACATGAGGAAAGAAAAAAAAGAAAAGACAACAGAAAGGAGAAAAATGATGATGGAAGGAACAAAAAAAAAAAAAAAAAGAGAGACAAAAAGATATATAAAAAACCACAAAAAAAACACCGAAAGACAAAACACACACACACACACACACACACACACACACACACACACACAAACTTCCAGGGATGCTGAAACTATCCTGCTCACTTGCAGAACTTTTAGGCATCCACTGATTTCTCCTTTAAAAAAAAAACAAAAGCAAAAAAAACCCCAAAAAACCCAAAAAAACTAGTAAATGTCAGCAGACGGGTGTCGAGAAAGTTTAGCAGTCTTGGTATAAATAGATATGAAAGATATGGTGGCATGTTGTTGTGACAGAGACTCTGAAATCAGAGACCTGCAATTTAGTAGTAGATTCTAGTCATGTGCAGGAATGCTTAGCTGATTTGAAACTGCAACTTTACGAAATACTATTTTCGCTAGTGTGGCAGCAATCTAGAAATCAGCCAAATAAAACCTTTTTGACCCCAGAGGTGAATGCGCCCGTTCGTCCCCCACCCCCTCCACCCCCCTTCCCCCTTCCGACGTCAATCAATCTTTTATATATGGGCAGTCTCCAAAGGAGGGTTGGGGGATCCATATTAGATATAGTGGTAAAAGGATAAAATGCAAATAAAAACTAAATTCTGGATTTTTTCAAGAAAGTACATGTCTGTTGTACAGTGCTATGCATGATTTTTTTTTTTTTTTTTTTTTTTTTTTTTGCATGAAGACGTTTTATGTACTACCAGGTCTCAAAGTATTGTATGTCTGTAAGTACCTCAAGTAATATGGACACCAAAAACACAAACACTTCACAAAAAGCATCATACAATCTGCAAAAAAATAAGATTATGACAGTGATGAATTAACAAGCTCAAAACAGACAAATAATGATGAAAACACACATTAGACTGTGGCTCTGAATATCAAATAATAGATTTGTAACTTCACGTTTATTGTTACATTGAACACAAATTTGCATTTGCATACAAAGCAGTAGATTGTGATTTTTTTCCTTCTCCTTAAAACAACAACAACAAATTTGATTTCAGGAACAATGTTTTTTTAAAAAATTTATTATTATTATTATTATTATTACTTTATAATCTTTGATCTTTAGGGTAAGAAATTTTGAAAATGATAACAATAATAACAGTGACACAGATGTCACATGTAACATGAATATTTGATAATCCGAGCAACAAAGACACATCTTCACTTCCACGAAAATGATCAATGATACATGTTATAAAATTCACAAACTATCACTACTGTAAGAAACTGCTCTAGTATAGTTCATGGGTATGAAAAAAATTCAGGAAAAAAAAAAAAAAAAAAAAGTACTCTTTTTTTTTCTTTTTTCTTTTTTTAAACATGTTTCATTAATGCCTTCATGAAGTAAACAGACTCGCATTGAAAGTATTGTCTGAATGTCAGGCTTGACTTTTTGATTGCCATTTTTCCTCACAACTGAGAATATAAATTGAGATTATAATTTAAAAAAATAATTTATAAAAAAAAAGAAGACGAGAAAAAAAAACCCTACTTTTTCTCGCCATAATCTATATGATTTAATTTTCAGTCATCCTATATTACATATCATCCCCATCTTATCATGTGTAGGCTTTATGGCACAAGAAATATGAGCCAGTTTGAAAGAACCTGAATTGGCATCCAACATTGGAGAGTGACCCATTCATCTCTGTCTCTTTCTGTACACACACACACACACACACACTCTCTCTCTCTCTATATATACACACACACACACACACACACACACACACACACACACACACATATATATATATCACATATATATATATATATATATATATATATATATATATATATATATATATGCACACCATTCTGCAAACACACACACATACGCACACACTAACAAAATTGCACACACATGCACACAGACGCGTACATACACACGCGCGTAAACATACATGAACGCACGCATGCGCACACGCACACACAGACACACACGCACTCACTAACACACACACACACACACACACACACACACACACACACACACAAGAATTAAGATTCAAGAATGTTTAATCCTTTCACCTTTATTTTTTCAAGGCCTGACTAAGTGTGTTGGGTTACGCAGATGTGGTGTAGCGAATATGGATTTGTCCGAACGCAGTGACGCCTCCTTGAGCTACTGAAACTGAAACTGAAACTGGGGCATGGAGGATATTATATAACAGCAATAGTATTTTACACCAAGATTAAACATAGACAATTAAAATAGCATTACTATCAGAAACAGAATACAAACTATACGAAACACAACATAAATGATGATAGTATTGTTCTGGTATTAAACCTCAGGATAGATCAGACTGCGTTGCCTTGGCTGCATGAAATAAATTACACAGAAAGCCTCTTCTAACAAGAACAAGAGAGGCAAGGCCTTCAAGACTCACTTGTGATACACTTAAAAAAAATCTAATCGTTAAAATGTGTTCTGTATTTCTTATTCTAAAACTTCGGGTTAAAAAAGAAAAAGAAAAAGAAAGAAAAGTCCTAACCAGATTCGAACCCCGCGTGGTCGGGTGAAAAGAAACTGTCTTACCCATTACACTATCGTGGCTCCTTAACTGACGTTCTAAAATTTAATATTTGAACATACTTTTCTAAAGGGCGATAAATCGATTGCGGTATTCGCAGTGAGAACGCTGTTTAAATCATATTATTCTGGTGTATCTTGGGCATTCAAAAAATCTTTAAGAGCAATAAAAAAAAAAAAAAAAAAAAAAAAAAGGAGACGTGGCTATCACTGCAATCACACTGCAACATTTAGCCGTTTTCTCTAGATCTAGATAGATGTACCAGTTTAGTTACACCCGCCGGGAAAGTAGTATGACACGGTCGATTCATTTTCTCTTTTATGTTCATTCTAGTTTTATAGTTTTAAAGTTGATATGAAAATTTAGTATTTTGTTAAACTAATAACATGTAGAGCCAAGTACAAGTACTTCTAAACGTCGTAAGAAGTGAAAAGGACTTCATTTTGAGAAAAGTCAAGACTGGAAATTTTTTCATTTCATCAATTCAAGGGTATTAACTCGCATGGTTTACAATTTTTAACTGTGAATTCCGACTGATTCTGTGGATGTATTTATGGCAGTTTGGGACATAATGCAGTAAGTGATGAGGCGTTCACAAATCTTTCCCTGAATAAATATTTAACGGTCTCCTTCTCCAACTTTCCATCACATGTTATCGTGTATTGTCCATTGAATATAGGATTGAACGGGCAGGTCAACAACTTGAAACAAAATGGCGTCGTTCGCGTTCGCAAAGAATATGAGCACACGCTTTGAATGTGTATAAATACGTGTACGCAATTGATTTTTGCCCATGACCTTCAGGGCTCAGCCAATAGATCTATAAAGTCCACTCGTTGTATTGATTTTAGTATTTTCCGAAAAAGACCACTTGGGCGAATGATCATAGTGAAAGCCCTGTACACTGAGAGTAAAACACACAAGCTTTTTATGTATTGAGTATGATTTCAAAATGTAATGTTTAAGATGAGAAAGATCAGTTTAAAGCAAATTAAGTCCCCTAGCATTGATTACAGATTAATTTCCCTTTTTTACTATCTGCACCAAAACGTTTGCAAAATAAATAAAACTTCCATGCATAGCAATAGAAGTTCCTGTTTGAACAAAAAATGATAAAAATGATTGCTCTTGTTGTCGTGTCAGAATATCAGATCAAAGTGCAAAGTTTAGAGAATAAAAAATTATAAATATAACAGTAAATGCAATTTGCATATAATTTGTCTTTAAAAAAAAAATTTTTGTGCCCATCCCAAAGGTGCAGTATTGTTTTAAACAAGATGACTGGAAAGAACTGAATTTTTCCTATTTTTATGCCAAATTTGGTGTCAGCTGACCAAGTATTTGCAGAGAAAATGTCAATGTTAAAGTTTACCACAGACACACACACACAGACAACCGAACACCAAACATAGACTCACTCTGTTTACACAAGTGAGTTAAAAATGAAATAATCGTTGGCCTTTTTTTCGCCGACGTTTTTTTTTTTTTTTTTTTTTTTGATTTTTTTTTAAATTGCAAAGTCTACGTCATAACCATGTAATACGTCATTTACATAAATGATGTCACATGAGTCATCAATGCAAACACACACACACACACACACACACACAACGAATGCACGCATCACTATTACCACCACCTACCACATAAACCTCCTTTAAGTTCTGTCACGTATTCTGTACAGTTGCAGACACCAGCATCACTGCAGTAGGAACCAGCCGCACAATCCTCATCACTTCTGCAAGACAGCCCTGCAGTCCGTTCTGTACATAGAGATGATGCACTGATTGAATAGTGAAAGCAACACTAAACACACACACACACACACACACACACGCGCAAAGAAATGATACATAGCAATGAATATGTATTATGTAATCATGTTGATTGTGTTGTCTGGTGGATAAAGTTAATAAAACGATAAGTGGGTAAGTTTTGATACGAATCATTTGAAGGGTATAACATCTGGGAGAGAGGGGAGGGCCCCCAGGATTTCAAGGAAGCTTCAATTGTCCACATCTACAAACGGAAGGGAGACGAAACATCCTGCGATAACCACCGTGGAATCTCTTTCCTCTGCATTGCCGGCAAGATCTTCGCCCACATCATACTGAACAGACTGGTTGACCATGTCTCCAAAACAGTCATCCCTGAAGCACAGTGCGGCTTCCGCTCAGGCAGGGGAACATGTGACATGGTGTTTGCCATACGCCAGACGCAAGAGGAGTGCCGTGAGCAGAACAAGGAGCTCAACATGGTCTTTGTAGACCTGACTAAGGCCTTCGACATGGTGAAACGCCGTTGTCTGTGGAAGATCCTCCTAAAGTTCTTCTGCCCAGAGAGCCTAATCCAGCTGATTGCGTCATTCCACAATGGCACGCAGGTGAGAGTACAGGAGAATACTGACATGTCGGATCCGTTCCTTGTGGTAAATGAAGTGAAGGAGGGCTGCGTCCTGACACCCACACTGTTCTCCATTTTTCTCTCTGCCATGCTGATTCCAAGACTGTGGCCAGGGCATCTACATTCATTTTCGCACAGATGGCAAACTTTTCAACTTGCGGCGACTAAATGCTAGTTTCAAGGTGTTTGAAGCACTGTTGAGAGAGTTCCTCTTCGCTGATGACTGCGCGCTTGCTGCATACACCCATGAGGACATGAAGTTCATTGTGGCCAGGATCTCAACTTCCTGCAGGTGCTTTGGACTCACCATCAGCCTCAGCAAGACAGAGTCCATGTACCAACCAGCTAGCTCACAGAACGCCAGTGCCTCCCCACCACCTGCAATCAAGATCGATGACACATAGATCAAGTCAGTCGACAAGTTTTGCTACCTGGGCAGCACCCTATGCAGCAACGGAGACCTTGATGCAGAAGTGACGCTGCACATCACCAAGGCCAGCTCAGCCTTTGGTAGACTCAACAACAGGCTGTGGAACCAAAAAGGCATCAGGCTGAGCACCAAAATCAAAACCTACAGAGCTGTTGTGCTGACCACCTTGTTGTACTGCTGTGAAACATGGACGACGTATCGCCGTCACATTCAACTTGAACAGTTTCGTCAGAAATGCCTACGAAAGATCTTCGGCATAAAGTGGCAAGACAGAGTCTCCAACCTCCAGGTCGTAGAGAGGTGCGGCCTGCCAAGCATCGAAAGCCTGCTGAACCACTGCCAGCTACGCTGGACAGGACACGTTGTCCGCATGACAGACAGCAGGATCCCGAAGATGCTATTGTATGGCCAGCTGAAGGAAGACCATCACGAACTTGGAAGACCCTGCAAGCGCTTCAAGGACACCTTGAAGACAACCCTCAAAGCCTGTGACATAGACATCGCTTCCTGGGAAACTGATGCACTTGACCCCTCTCACTGGAGGATGCTGTGCTCTAGTGGCATAAAGACGTTTGAAAACAAGAGAATGCTGACCATTAAGGAAAAGCGTGAGCGAAGGAAGCAGGGCTCAACTTCTGGAGACGTTTTCCCTTGCAACACCTGTGGGAAGTGCTGCACGTCCAGAATCGGCCTCTTCTCCCATATGAGGACACACACCGACAGATAAGCCTGCCTGCCTACTCATCCGTCGGTCAGACGGGAGACTCAATCATCAATTGAAACGATTAGAACAATATGCCATAATGCCATAATAATAAAAGAGGCAACTTAGAACACATATCAAATGATGAAATCAAATGAAATCTCAGACCAGCTGTTTCTTGATGTTCTTATGGAAACAAGACCACAGAAAGACAATTAAAGGGACCCCAAAGTGGATGGAGATTATGCGATATATAAACCCTGAAGTAAATTATATCCATACATTTGGTCCGAAATTGTTTGAGAAGAGCAAATTCAATGCATTTTGGAAAGATGTTTTGTCAGCATATACAAAATTTGGAAAAAGGTCAATTTAACAAATGGTAACGAATTATTGATGCAGGACATCGCCAGGACCAGAAGCTTCCCAGGGGCAGACGTGGGCAGCGACCACAACCTGGTCATGATGACCTTCCGACTCCGCCTCAAGAAGATCGCAAAGCAAGGTACCACACGAATGAGATTCGACCTCGAGAAACTGAAAGACCCAGAGGTTGCAGAATCTTTCAAAGCCATGATTGGAGGAAAATTCGCCGCACTGACCATCTTGCAGGACGAAGAGGTGAACATCGACAGAGAAACAACTGCATTTAACACTGCAGTGACTGAGGCTGCCAAAGAAGTTCTGGGCACAAAACGACCAGTGAAGAAGCCCTGGGTCACCCCTGACATCCTCGACCTATGTGATAAACGAAGAGCACTGAAGAACAAGAAAGGCACCCCTGAAGGAACAAACAAATACAGGACCGCCAACAACAAGGTCAAATCCAGCATGAGAAAAGCAAAAGAAAACTGGATAGAACAACAGTGCTCAGAGATTGAAGACAACCTGCAAAAGAACAACTCAAAAAGAGCGTACGCAACTGTCAAAAACTTGACAACAACCAAGCAAGGACGAGTCAGCACCATCCAGGACAAATCAGGGAAATGCCTCATTGAAGAAAAAGACATCCTACAGTGCTGGACTGAATATTGCTCCGAGTTGTACAACCATGACACCAAAGGTGACACTTCAGTTCTGAACTGTCCCCCATCAACCAACAACGACAGCCAGCCAATTCTTCGGGAAGAAGTAGAGGCAGCAGTGAAGACACTGAAAGCAGGGAAGTCAGCTGGCGTCGACAACATTCCCGCCGAACTGATTCAAGCTGGAGGCGAAGCGGTGATTGATGCCCTCACCACCATCTGTAATAAGATCCTGCAGACGGGAGAGTGGCCAACCACATGGACACAATCATTGGTCATCACAATCCCCAAGAAGGGCAATCTACAACAGTGCAAAAACTACCGCACTATCAGCCTAATCAGCCACCCCAGCAAGGTCATGCTAAAGGTCCTTCTCAACCGACTGAAGCCGCAAGCAGAAATGATCATCGCCGAAGAGCAGGCCGGCTTCAGAGCAGGGAGAAGCACAACAGAACAAATTTTCAACCTGCGCTTGCTGTGCGAGAAATATCTCCAGCACCAAAGAGACCTCTACCACGTCTTCATTGACTTCAAGAAGGCGTTTGACAGGGTATGGCACGCTGCCTTATGGGCCACCATGCACAAATTCAACATCAGTGAAGACATCATCCAAGCCATACAGAACCTATACGAAAGAGCAACCAGTGCAGTCCTCTTCAATGGTAGCACGGGTAACTGGTTTAGAACCACGGTCGGAGTCAGACAGGGCTGTCTACTCTCTCCCACTCTCTTCAACCTCTTTCTTGAAAGGATCATGACTGACGCCCTGGAAGATCATGTGGGAACTGTCAGCATTGGAGGCAGAGTCATCACCAACCTGCGCTTTGCCGACGACATTGATGGCCTGGCAGGAGAAGAGAAAGAACTCGAAGAACTCGTGCACAAACTTGACAAGACATCATCAGCCTACGGCATGGAGATCAGTGCCGAGAAGACCAAGGTTATGACCAACAACAGCCAAGGCGTAACGTCCAACTAGCACGTAAACGGTGAAAAACTGGAAGAAGTCTCCTCCTTCAAATACTTGGGCGCCATTGTGTCAGACGAGGGTTCGAAACCAGAGGTCCTGTCCAGAATCGCGCAGACTACTGCCGCACTGAGTCGATTGAAGACTATATGGAAGGACAAAAAGATCTCCCTCTCGTCCAAAATCAGACTAATGCGCTCCCTCATCTTCTCAATATTTCTATACGCTTGCGAATCCTGGACCCTCACTGCAGAACTCCAGAGAAGAATCCAGGCCCTGGAAATGAGATGCTTCCGCAAGATCCTGAACATTATATAAAAAGACCACATCACAAATGAGGAAGTGAAAAGAAGAGTCCAAAACGCCATTGGCCCATTCAAAGACCTGCTAACCACAGTGAAGGAACGCAAGCTCCGCTGGTATGGACACGTCACACGATCAGACGGCCTAGCCAAGACCATCCTGCAGGGTACCGTACAAGGAAGGAGGAAGAGAGGCAGACAGAGAAAGCGGTGGGAGGACAACACCAAAGAGTGGACGGGCCTGCCATTTGCCACAACTCAAAGGGCCGCTGAGGACCGAGGCAGGTGGCGCGAGCTGACCAGGCAGTCATCCATGGTGCCCCAACGACCCACCCACGGGTCAAGGGATAGATGAGATGAGATGAACGAATTATTAGCAGAACCGATATTTCATAATGATAAATTCAAGATTAATCTGAATGTTGTCAATCAAAGACCATGGGTGCACAACAATATTGTTTTAGTAAAAAAAATCTGTTGGACAGCAACTTATGGAGAATTGTTCGACAAATTCAAGATGAATGCACATTATTATTTATTTATTTTTATTTATTTATTTATTTTTTTTTTTTGGATTGCATAAACTATTTGAAATAAAACCGTTCGTAAACTGGGATCGAAAAATAGGTATACAGACGGACTCAGAAGTAGTACTTAAAAAATCGAAAGAATAAAAGAAGTAAAATTAAAATGGTTTCAAACAAAAATATGTTACAGAATATTAGTGAATAACAGCATATTAAGAAAAAATGGGTATTGCAGAGGACAGGTGCAATTTCTGTGACAATGAGAAAGATGCAATTGGACACTACCTATATAGTTGTCATTATGCTCGATCCTTCTGGGAAGAACTAGAATATATTCTAAGTAAAAAAATGTACACATATTAGGAGATTATTGTTTGAAATTGATCTGATTCTATTTGGTACAAACAGAATCGTTACAAACGATGAAGTATTGGACTTAATTATTCTGCTTGGGAAGTGTTTTCTATATAAGTGCAGACTAAACAAAAGAAAACTAAATATACAAATGTTTCAGAAAAAAATAAATGAACAGTACAAGGTCGAAAAATATAAGAAATATCTTCAAAGGAATAACCTCGAATTCCCGAGGAAATGGTTCCCATACACCGGTATCTTTGAAACATGAATCTCATTAATATTTATAAGGATGGAATGCAATCCTGTAGGAGGGTTCGGAATAAGCAGTTATTTCATTAGATATTAAGATGGTAATCTATTTTGAAAGTAATGATGATCCCTGATTGAAAATCAAACATATTCTTTGGAAGTATACCCCGGAGGTATTGATTATTTATCAATCTAATTGTTGACTTTTTTATTATGCAGATCCTTTCGAACGGTTCCACAGTCTTTGAGGAGCATTCATTGATTATATGGCTATGTGTCTTTTTTTCTATTCACTTATTTGCTTGTTGCTGATTTGTTGGTTTGCTTGTTTGTTTGTTTTTCTTTTCTATATGTTAATAAACAGAAATATGAAAACAAAACAAAATCAAGCACAAAACAACAACAACAACAAAAACAACAACAACAACAAAAGGAAGAAAGAAAGAGTTAATGAAAGGCAAAGAGAGAGGGGGAAGGGAGAGAACTCAGAACTCAGAAATGTTTTACTGCAAGGCCACCGGCCTGTTTGCAAAGGAGATACATACATACATTTAAGACATACAAAATACCAAAAATAAAAAGGGGAAGGGACACAACATTACTTAACTGAAAAGTAGACAAATAAAGATTTTCGTAACAGTTCCTGCAATTACGTTTTTTTTCTTGTGTAAACAGTTGTATTATCATGTCATTTCTTCTTCTCTCTTCTTTAAGGTGCAATATATAAACATTGCCACAGAGCGAGTAATGAGCCTGTTTTCGTTTTGTAAAAGTAACGCTAAGTCTGTGTGTTCATTCATATTTCTGAAAATGTTCACTATGTATTTTTCCCTGAATAACTGATACATTGGGCATACTAATAAAAAAGAAAAAGAAAAAGAAAAAAAGGCGTTCGTCTTCTACAATCTTACAGAAATGGCAGGAGTTTTTCTGTTTAGCGCTTGTGGAAGTTTATATCACTTATGCCTAGTCTAAATTTAGCAAAGACAGTACGAAAACTTATTCATAGTAATGTCTGAGATGTATTTTTTCTGGTTGCAACAAAGACTTAAAACAGCGATATATGGAATATCTATCACTTTCAGAATGTTTACTTGACCAGTCTTGTTTATAACAGTCTATTATACGTTGTTCAAAAAAAAAAAAAAAAAAAAAAAAAAAAAGGGACTACAAGCATCAGATTCAGTTCGATCACCAATACATCACGAACAAGTTCATGAAAGTGATTTGACAAAACAATCATTGACATTGCTTCCATTTTCACTTGTGTAAGTTTAATGTCCTTTTAGGTCGCCATACATATTCCATTTAATTTTGTCAGACCCAAGGCAGTGCACACGCTTACCATATGAGTATATGTGTATAACCTGTGAATTACGATAACAATTCATTGTGCCACTTTTATATAAGATTCAATACTGTAATTTGATGACTGTGAAGGATTGACATCAGGAGTTCTGCTGTTAAGATCGCCACACAGGGTTATATGTTGATGATGATGTTCGTCCTACGGATTCGATGATGGCCATGGCTTAAAAAAATCAGATGGAAGATCAGTGGCTGTGGGTCCGGAGGTACTTATGAGGCCAATCCAGGCTCTGAAGGCTCGCCCATATGTGGGACACTAGTGACTGGGTGCTGTTGTGGCAGCAACATCAACTGCATTGGCCCAAGCAACATCCACCACCACGACAGGGTTATATAGACATCACCAACTTCTAAAAGCAGATTAGTCAATCTACAAGTATAGACATGTAATCATTATCAAAATAAGCACTTTCCGGTGGTATATAAGTAGATACAAAGAGAACACCTTTCAAGCATGCAAACAACTGCTTATCAACAAAGAATGCACATAAGTTTTCATGTTCTTTTTTTTTAATTTCCGTACGAAGGGACAACCCTCATTCCTAAACAAACATGCAAGTACAATACCACCTGATTTCTTCCGTTGTCCGGTAAATTTTAGAGCAAGTTTATAATACATTGAAAATCCCGGAATTAAATCTGGTTTACAATTATCTTCAAATGTTTCATCAGTGCACACGAACAATGGCTCTCCACCGCCTTCTAACTCTTGGACTTCAGTATATACATGTCCGAGTGTCGTTACAAAATTGTTAGAGAGAGAGAGAGTGTGGGTACTCACTGCATCTGTTGAGAAGGTCACAGACGGTGCCATTTCTACAATTTTCCGTATTATTCGCACAGTTCTGACCGGTATCCAGACCTGAAGGAAAGAAGGAAAGTATGATTCCATCAACATGATCATGATCATCGTCATCATACTTTTGTAGGTTTTCCAGAACCAGTGCTCCCCTATACTGCACATAACTGGGGTGAGAGGAAGTAGATATGAGATAGAGGGAAGGGTCATTTCGTCTGACTTCCACAGTGATTGTAAGGGAAAGGAGATGGGGCGGGGGAGGGTGCTTGTGGGAGGGAGGAGGCAGGGGAGAGGGGTGTAAAAGAAAGAATAACGGGGAAAGGATAAAAACAACACCCCCAGCCCGCTTTTCTTTCTTTTTTGTTTATTGTTTAAAACGTCATTATTCTTCATTTTGTAAGAGAGAGAGCTCCGTGAAAACGGCCAAGAAAACTCCCAAGCTTGATCTTGTCCCTTTTTTTCTACAAGGTCAAAATCTACCGAAGCCGGGTGTTGCTGTGCATTTGGGAATCGGAACGAGCAGTGCGACGCCAAGTCCACTGAAAAGGCACATCCGGATAATGTGGCTCTCTGCCATACCAGATGACTCAATAGATCCGTCTGTGTTAATGGAATTGTTCAGTCAATCGAGGTCTGAATGGAATCAAATTGTGAATATATTTATATATTTATGATGTTTGTGAGTGTCTGCGGTTTAATGTGTGTCACTTTCACTCTTTTGAGTAGTATACTGCTGTTGTTGTTGCTGTATACTCACGGCATATTTTATCTGTGTCACAGGCACTACCAACCCTGCAGTTCCCGCTTCTTTCTCCAGAGCAGGAGTGCCCCACGTCTATCGCTGCAACACAATGATAAAAGACAGGAAAACATGAAGAATGAATGGACGAATAAAGGAAACAACGCTGCCAGTAATGAATAAAGGCGGGAAACCACACATGGAGAATGAATAGAGAAATAAATGAAACAACACTGCAAGACAGTGGTGAACAAAGACAGGAAAACAGAAAGAATGAATGAACGAATAAAGAAAACAACACTGCAAGACAGTGTTGAACGAAGACAGGAAAACAGAAAAAATGAATGGACGAATAAAGAAAACAACACTGCAAGACAATGTTGAACAAAGACAGGAAAACAGAAAGAATAAATGGACGAATAAAGAAAACAACACTGCAAAACAGTGACAGATAAAGACGGGAAAACATGAAGAATGAATAGAAGAAAAAAGGAAAAAAACTCTGCAAGACAGTGGTGAACAAAGACAGGAAAACAGAAAGAATGGATAGAAGAATAAAGGAACAACGATGTAAGACAGACATGAACAAAGAATGAAAACAAAGAATGAACAGAAGATTAAAGGAAACAACTCTGGAAACAGTGAGAAACAAAGACGGGAAAACTTAAAGAATGAATAAATGACTGAAGGATACAACGCTGCAATAAAGAAAGGAAAGGACCGATCATTGGAAGCATTATGGAAGTGTGGTTAACGATAGTGGCCAGGTCATTACATGATGATGTAACAATTATTGGAGAAAGCTACCTTGTCTTATCCGACTACTTCACACACACACACAAACACACACACACACACACACACACACACACACACACACACACAAACACACACACACACACACACACACACACACACTCGGCAACAGTGAAGGGGAAAAGGTTTTGGCCAAGTACGTCAACAGATTCTCCAAGCCCTTTGTGTAATTCCGACTGATGAAATTTATTTCTTGTTTGAATGTAAATCTTACCATGAGTTGAGAAATAAATGTGTGATTTATGAATATAATGCTGCAAAAAGAAAAGATCTCTATAGCATGTTAGCACTGAACGATATTGAGGTGATAAACTTGATGACAGACTGTATATCAGAAGCTTTGCAGATTAGGCAAAAATCACTACTCTGATAGATCTGATGGAATGGAGTTACTGATGGATGAAAGAACGGAGTCATTATGTTTTGGGAGGCCTGTTGGCTGATTACATTTCCTTTTTCCTTTAATGAAAGAACTTTTTAAAAATATTGTTTTGTTTCAATGTTTGCTCTCACCATATTCATTCCATTATTATAATGCTTTGTTATGCAACAAAAACATGTTGATGCATTCACCCATGTCATAAGGACCTCATGGCAAGTGACATTAAAGTATCAAAGTATAAAAAGTCTCTCTCCCTGTCCCTTTCTTTCTAAAGTTCCATCAGTCTTGGTCTTTCACGTGGACCATTCCTGCCATCATCTAATTTATCTTTCTCTTGTTTAGATATGTTTACAGCATTTGCACATTCACAGCCTACGATATCATTTCGATCCACGTCTTTACTTACCGCAGACAAAGTCAATATCACAAATTGATCCGGAGACGCAATTAGCTGTATCTGTTCCACACCTGGCACCAGCGTTTATACCTTTTTGGGAGCGCGCGTGCGCGCGCACACACACACACACAAACGCACGCACACACACACGCAGGCACACACACACACACACAAACGCACGCACACACACACGCACGCACACACACACGCAGGCACACACACACACACACACACACGCACGCACACACACTATAAACGTGAAATATTTACAGATGACATATCTCTTCAGTCTAGCAATTCAGATGCATGTAAGCCACATTTATAGGTTGCAAATCTGCACTTATTCACATTTAAGACCATACCTGGATTGCCTGTGATGCTGATATCAACTTTCAAAATTGTTCAGAAACCTAGGTGCATTATTTGATTTCGCTCTGTCCATGCACGACCATGTCAGTAATTTGTGTAAAACTGTAAACTTCCAACTGAGGAAAATCCGTACCAATCGACCGTATGTAACTACTGAAGCAGCCACTCAGCTTGTTTGTTCCTTGATCCTAAGTCACACTCACTGCTGCAATTCACTACTTGCTGGTTTGCCTTCTGATTAGTTCTCGGGCCTTAAGATGATTTTGACAATGTTGTCAGAATAATTTTCAGAAAGTCAAAATAGATCACGTTTACGTCAACTTCATGGGTTATCCATCCTGTTCAGAATTCAGTACAAAACTGCTGTATTGGCTATTGCCACTTTGAAGATCTCTCCCATCTTATCTTTCGTCCTATATACTTGCATCCCTTCCCGTTCTCCCAGGTCTTTAGCTAAAAAAGAAAAAAAGCAAAAAAAAGAAAGCTCATCCGAAAACCGCTTTAAAGACATTTGGCCCAAGGGCCTTTCAGTATCAATCACCCTCTGTCCGGAATTCTCTGCCTCTGCATCTCCGTCACTCACCAACACTGTCCTCTTTCAAAGAAACTTGAAAACCCACCAGTTCAAACACGTCTTTGGGTGTGATGAAGCATAGCTAATTGCATGCATTCTTGCTCTTCCTGCCAATCCCACTTGACCGTCTATTGAAATAACCATATGGTGTGTCGGTGTGTGTGTTTGTGTGTGGGGGTGGGGGGTAGGGGCGGGAGTATATGTGTGTGCGCGAGCGTGTGTGTGTCTGCGCGAGCGTGAGTAAGCTTGTGTGCGTGTGTAGGACATATTTTGCATCTCGTGTGTGTGTGTGTGCGTGTGCGTGCGTGCGTGTGTGTTATTATAGGGAGGGGGGGGGAGGGGGGATTGTGTCATATACGTATAATCTATTATTAATGTTATCATCATTATTATCACTATTTAACCAACAAATAAATTTCAATATGGTATTCATAGAACATAGTTGGATTGTCTCTTGAATGGGTGCTGAGCATGAGCAAATCATCAAACGATCGAGTGACTATTCCACTAATTAACAAGCATTTAAGACAGATTCATTCCCTGCTTAGGAGTGTCTGTCTGAAGGTTTCCAGAGAGAAAGAGAGATAGAGGAAGATAGAGAAAGACAAACAGGGAGACTAACAGACAGGCAGATAGACATAGAAATATATGGCCCAAGAACCAAACCCTCAGTACTCACGACATGTCAAAGAGGTGGGATCTGAGACAAAGCTGCCCAGACACTGACATTTGTCATCAACACACAACGCCCAACGATCATCGCACGATGAACCCGCCACAGTCTCTTCGGTTTCCGTGCTCTCCGTGACATTCAGAATTGTGCAGTGCCCTCCCACTTTGTTATCTTTGGAATCTGCATGAATCAAACAACAAGACTCTATTTATGTGTGGTGTTTTGTGCATGTTGAATCCAAACAGTAATAGATCTTCAGGTGACCATAACCCCCTTACTCCGGCAGGGGGGAGTGGGGGGGGGGGATTTTTCATTATGGTATGTTGTTGTTAGTGAAGTGTCCTATTTGACTAAAATTAGATTTGTAGAGTTTCATAATACATTACTCAGCCTTCTACTATCAAGATTGACATGCTGAAGTTTACCCGAGCGTTACATGTGTTCTATTATTGACCTAAACTCCACAATTTCAAGTATCGCGTCGCCTCAATTTATAACGTTTTATTTGGTAAACAAAACATCATTAGTGGTTTTTGCGTCCATACACCCCACTTACATCAGCTGGGTGATTTTTCACAATGTCTGCTTTATAGTTTGGTCAGTTTTTCTGTCCGTGATTACCCATGTCACATAACGTCAGCTGTGGTTGAAGAATCCAGATAATGTTAAAAAAAACACACACACAAAAAAAACACCAACTACATCAACTCCTTTCTTTGGCAGTTGCGAAAGGTGAGGCCAACACAAATAGCAGACAGATTAAGTTCATTACAAACTAACTCTTATCATTCCTTTCGAACTACAGAAAATATCACTGAGTTATTCATGTGCACTACCAATCTGTGCAGTCTTTCATTTCTTGCCACGAGAACTTCTTTCTTGTACTTCGCATACATTAATGATATACTTTTACAGTGTTTTTTCTCCATTTTGGAGGGCTTTTAAGATGCTAATGTGCGTCCTCGGAGAGTTCCTTTGTACTTGCTGAGTCTTCGAGAAACTGTCACAAATGAAGTATCCTCAGAGCTTCCAACACTGTGGGCTCTGATGGCATGGTCGTTGTGTTTCCCGGCCACAAAGGCTTCAGTGGAGCCCCTGATGCAGATGCCCAACTGAACGATGATATCTCTAAAGTCATGAGTTTTCTCACAGTACCAAGAGAACAAGTGAAGTGAAACGCACCAAGACATATTGCAATCTTCTGGGACTGTTCGCCAATTCGCCAAATAGCCATCAGTGCTTGCTTTGCAACTGGAAAGTCAAACGTGACCAAGTCATACTCCTGACCCAGTTGTCATGTTGCGTTCAGTGACACATCCAGAACGTGTTGCACTGTTATATTGTCGATGACAGGACGAAGAACAGGTTGGGCACAGTCAATTGATGAGTGGAGAGATGGTTTCTCGCAGCAAGCTGTTACTTTGAAGACCTTTGTAGCAGACTGCAGTCTCAAGTTTAAGGACACAACTGTGAGACATTCAGTGGCCAAAGCAATCCAAAGTATGCATGCTGACAAGCTAAGCACTTCCTGTTAGAAGGCGGATTGCAGTGCCCAGAACGACATGCTTTGGCATTTCCACTTTCCACTTGTGAAAACATAACACGTGTCTTGCGAAACAGGCAGTAATTCTGTTTTTTTTTTTAAGGTGCATTTTCTTTCCAGTTAGAACACGTTCCATAAAGTCCTTTGCAGAACCAGGTGCCTTTTGATATTCAGTGAAAAAATTAAAATAAAAACCGGAAAAAGAAAAAAAAAAAAAGACGCCATTTCTGGGGGCGATGGCTGACTTGAGCTTCTCTGTAACTCTGAATAAGACCGCGGAGAGTGAGGGCTGCCTCTTCCAACCCTCCATCCTCTGATGCAGAGGCAACAAAAGCACTTGTAATGGTTCGGCTTGTATGTGTCTGATGAGTACAATAACTCACACTGGTGATTTGGAGCTGCAAAACCTATTTTGCACCCAGAATATTCAGTGCTGTGGTTTGGATTGTGAAACAGCAGGTGTTTTTCTTTCATGTATGATACGTCTCGCAGCATTAATACACGATCTAAATCGTCTTCGCCAATGATGATCTATTCAATTCACTCGCACACATGGTTAAAAGTGGACTTCCTTTTGTAAATAATATGTCTCTTCTTCCATGTCTATCCATATGCCTCAGAATGAAGTCCCTTCCGAAAGATTTTGTGGGAGTGCGCTTCCCATGCCGCAAGATCTGTCATGTAATTAGACGAACACAATTCCCTCGGTTAGAGAAGCTGCCTCTCTGATCGAGTCTTCAGCAATTTTGCCACTTTTTTCCGCATTTGAGAGCTCTGATGTTTATAAACTGGGCTCCATTTCCTCGCTTTGTCACACATGATGCAGCAACCTCTTGCAAAAAAAAAATAAAAAAAATAAAAAATAAAAAATAAAAATATTAAAAAAATATAGGCTTTCAGTGCAAGTTGTCTTTTTTCCTGGGAGATGATGGTCCGGTTGTGGTATCCTCCTTCTCTTAGGCTTTCTGTCCTTATAATTATCAGTGTTTCACGGTTTCCATTTGAGAACATGTCTGGCATTTTTCTTGTGAAATACGTACAATGCATCATCCAGTCTCTTTGCAAACGTGTTACCTTCAAACTTTGTACGGGCTTTGTGGACACATCAAATTTCATATTTCTCAGTCTGAGACTTGCTTTGTTCGGTCACATCTTATGACTGTCTCAAAGTTGTTTTTGTTGTGAATGATGCAGAATTCGTCTGTCCACGCTTCTGAATTTTATATTTAACACTAAGAAAATTATGTTCATTATTCTGGTACTGTGGTATTACATCAAGGTATACCCGAGACTTCATCCATATAGATTGTAAGATTGATACAGTGTGATTTCTTTCATAAAACTGCATGGAAAAAGAAAAGAAAAATAAACCCGCTTCATTTTTCTTGTGGACATTGTAGTCGGCCGAGACATAAACCATGTAAATTAGACTTATTAAATGCATTACTACATATCATCACACGATTCTATTGTAATATAGTGCCTAATCATGCCAGCAGTTACCTCACGCTGACAAAGAAATCCTTCATACAGTAATCAGGTTGCTGGTGTTTGAGCATTTTCAGTACACTGGAAGTATTTGATCACGTGACAAGCTATTACGACACTAATCCCATTTTAATGTTATTCATGGAATAGCTGTTTTCTTTCTGTAGACATAAAGAAATTAGCTTGTGATGAAATATCTGGATATAGTGCCTTTTCAAGCACATATACCCCCAAAAGGTATTTATAGGGCTCAAAGACGGGAAAATGGCCTATATTAATCCTCCCCCTGCATTAATACTGCGATTTAAACTTGGCAGACAGGTAAACTATGATTTCTGACATAAAAACACACCAGAAAATCACTATGAAAAATACCCCTCCGGGTGAGGGTTACTGTATGCCACCCGACAGACCGTAAGTATGGCCACCACTGAACTGACTCAGCCGTGGTGCAGATTCTTCCCTGGTTCAAGGCTCCACGGTGACCTAACATGTGAAGTGCTGCTATGTACCTGCTATGGTTAGTTCAAACGTTTTATGTCATGTAGGTGACATATGCACAGAGAACAGGGGTCAACGATAGTTCCAGATGCTTCTAGTACTTCCCATAGTGTCTCAAAAATACAGTCACAGTCATGTTACATTTCCGAGATAAGTGCTCAGGCAGTAACTAATCTACAACACTGCACCCAGATAGCGAAGCAGAGAGAGACAGAAACAGGGAGAGACAAAGGTAGAGGGAAAGAGAGAGCGAAACACAACGATAGAGCTTGAGAAAGAGATATGGAGAGAGAGAGAGAGAGAGAGAGAGAGAGAGAGAGAGAGAACAAAAAACTAAAGTAGCGTACCGCATTTCGCCGTTTGAGGATCCGATACTGTGGCGTTGCACTGACACTTTCCACCAGAGCAATACCCTCCGTTGAGACACAGTTCAGGAAAGGACTTACAGTCGCCGTCTTTGGGAATTCCTGGTTACACAGCGACAGAACATGCAATCGTTAGAAATATTCATACTTGTATTTAGCGATATTAGTAATAAACCTAATTCCGTGTCGTATACGGACCAAACATGTAATCACTGTTGTTGTTGTTATTGTTGTTGGTGTTTTATCAATCCTTTGATATGAAATAATGAATGTAATTATCAGTGACGGAGCCCATAGCATTTCGTCTGAAGTTGCAAAAGGAAATTATCTGTAGCATGGCCATTCATATTAACTACGTGTCACAAAGTGGCAAAATACGTTAGCATTAATAATGTTGCCTGGTTTACCCATCCTTGATGGTAAGTGGAATACATCTATGTGCTTTTTTTGTGTTGTTTTGCGTCGTCTGTTTTGTTTGTTTATGTTTGTCTGTGTACCTGGGTGACACAAGATCAATCTGAGACAAAATCGGAAGTTCGCCAAAAACCATATGGCTTTTCATTTAAATACAGGTCGAAAGCACTGAGTGCCTTACTGTGATCGTTGTGGGTGTAATAACACAAACTCAAAAATAATTTTGTATAATCGTGTTTTGAAAGCTTGCACGGATACCAGTGAACTGTCGATTGTTGCATTGCTTACTGGTCGACAAGTGCAAAGTAGCAATACACAGAATATCACATCCTAACTTATCTGTGATAGTCATGGGTATTTGTTTGAACTAATATCAAAATATACTCCAGCATATCAGAACTATTCCGCAAACTGAATTCGAAGCAGCAGCAGCAGAAACAACAACAGTAGCAATAGCAGTGACATAGCAATAATAGCAGCAACAGTAGTTGTGACACTAGAAGTAGTAGCAGCAATAGTAGTGGCAGTAGCAGCAACAACAGCAGCAGCAGGAGTAGGAATTATAGCAGCAGCAACAGAAGTTAAAGCAAGCAAACAATCACAAGTACACATACACATGTCACGTTATTTTTGTTTTTGGTTTGTTCTTTTGTTGTTGTTTTTTTGGGTGTGTATGTATTGGGAAGGGGGATCATACAGAAAACATAATTATATCATGTAGAGAAATGGGAACAGTGTACAGATGAAGTGATAAATGTCTGTATAAAGTTTCGGAAAATTAATGTGTACAGAAAAAATAATGGTGGTTCGTCCGTCGGGATCGACGTGGACCATCTAGTCATCCTGGAGGCGGGTGGGCTGGGCTCTGTGGGTGCGCAGATGACTGGTCAGGCCAATCCGCGCCCGGAAGGTTCTGACGCAGTGTGGACAGGGGATGGTGGCGGCTGTCAGGGATTTGCTGGCACTGCTTTTCCTGGCCTGTCTGCGTTGCTCTGCTGCAGCGATTCTGTTGGCGTCACAGGATTTGGCGCCTTTGTGGACAGCTGAACGCCACTTTGGTCTGTCCATTGCATTCAGCTCCCATGTGTCGTGGCTGATGTTGGAGGCCTTCAGAGAAGCTTTCAGAGTGTCTTTGAAGCGCTTCTTTTGGCCTCCATGGGAGCGCCTGCCATGTTGGAGTTCGCCGTACAGCAGATTCTTGGGGAGCCGGTGGTCTGGCATGCGAACTACATGGCCTGCCCAGCGCAGCTGGGCTTGCATCAAGATAGTGTAGATGCTGGGCAAGTTTGCACGAGTGAGCACCTCTGTGTCAGGGATCTTCTCTTGCTACTTTATGCCGAGAAGTTTTCTGAGGCTGGTGGTGTGGAAGTGGTTAAGCTTTTTGGCGTGGCGTTTGTAGACCGTCCATGATTCACATCCATAGAGCAGTGTGGTGAGAACTATGGCCTTGTATACTTTGAGCTTCGTCTCCAGGGTGATGCCTCTCCTGTTCCAAACGTTCTTATGGAGTCTGCCGAAGGCAGCGCTGGTTTTGGTCGATGACAACTGTGCGAGAGAGTGTACTGCCCAGGTATGTGAACTTGTCCACCGCATTCAGTCATTGCCCTTTGATGAAGATGTTTGGTTCAACGTAAGGCTTTCCTGAAGCTGGCTGGTGCATCACCTCAGTCTTCTTTGTGCTGATTGTGAGGCCAAAGTTGTCACAGGCAGCAGAGAACTTGTCGACGCTGTGTTGCATGTCAGCTTCTGAGGCAGCACTGAGAGCGCAGTCATCAGCAAACAGGAAGTCGTTGACGGTGTCTGTCCTCACCTTGGTTTTTGCTTGAAGCCTCCTGAGGTTGAAGAGTGCGGTACCTGATGCCAATGTCTACGTCAGCGTCTCTGAAGGCATTTGTCATCATGGTTGAAAACATGAGACTGAACAGGGTGGGGGCAAGAACACACCCTTGCTTGACTCCGTTGGAGACAGGAAATGGTTCTGAAGTCTCTCCGTTGTCTTGGACTCGGGCCAGCATCCCATCGTGTAGTTGCCGTATGATGGTGATGAACTTTCTGGGACATCCATACTTCGCCATGATTCTCCAAAGGCCATCTCTGCTAACAGTATCGAAGGCCTTGGTCAGATATACATAGGTGGAGTGAAGGTCGGCGTTCTGTTCCTGACACTTCTCCTGGAGCTGCCTGGCAGCAAACACCATGTCGATAGTCCCGCGTTCTTTCCAGAAGCCACACTGGCTCTCTGGTAGGAGACCTTGCTCAAGGTGCGCTATGAGACGGTTGAGTAGCACTCTGGCCAGAGTCTTGCCTGCGACGGACAGCAGGGATATTCCACGATGGTTGTCACAGGCCTGACGATTTCCTTTGCGCTTGTACAGGTGTATGATGGAAGCGTCTTTGAAGTCCTGTGGAACTGCCTCATGCTGCCAGATGAGCTGTAATAGCTGATGGAGCTTCTCAGTCAGCGCCATACCACCTTCTTTGTAGACATCAGCTGGAATGAAGTCTGAGCCAGGGGATTTGCCACTGGATAGCAGACGGATAGCTTTCTGGGTCTCCTCCAAAGCTGGAATGGCATCTAGCGACTCACTGACTGGCACCTGGGGGAGTCGGTCGATGGCTTCATCATTGATGGTGGAAGGGCGGTTCAGTACACTGTCAAAGTGTTCAGCCCATCTCTCAAGGAGATCTCGTCCTTGTCAGTGATTAGGGTAGAACCATTGGCACTGAGGAGTGGAGCAGATCCGGAGGTGGTGGGACCGTAGACTTCTTTCAGGCCGTTATAAAAGTTCTTCATGTCGTTCCTGATCTCATCAGCTTTGTTGCTCAACCAGGAATCCTGCATCTGCCGCAGCTTCAGCTGGATGGTGCTGCGTGCACTCTTCAGTATGTCTTTCTTTGACTGTGACTTGGGATCTTCAATGTGGGCTCTGTAGGCTTGGCGTTTGTCTTCCAGCAGCTGCTTGATCTCAGTGCAGTTCTCATCAAACCAGTCTTTGTGCTTCCTGGCAGAAGGCCCCAGGCACTCCATGGCAGTGTTGTACACCGTCTCACGCAGTGCGCCCCATGCTGCCTCCACATTCTGGTTGTCCAGCACGGTGGACTAAAGGCGTTCCTCGAGGGTGTCAGCAAAGCTCTGGTTGATGTTGCCTAGCTCCAGCTTGTTGACATTCAGGCGATTGGGTGCTTTCATGCCCTGAGGCCGTCTCGGGCTGGATGCGGAGGTTGAGTTTGGAGACGATAAGGCAGTGGTCTGTCCAGCACTCGGCGCCGCACATGGCCCTCGTGACTCGTACGTCCTGCCTGTCCCTCTTCCTGACGATGACAAAGTCGATGAGATGCCAATGCCCAGAGCGAGGATGCATCCATGACGTCCTGTTACGGGTAGGGAGGCAGAATACGGTGTTTGTGATAAGAAGGTCGTGCTCGGCACATGTCTGGAGAAGTAGCTGACCATTCCTGTTACAGCTGCCAACCCCATGCTTCCCAATCACGCCTTCCCAGGAGGTGCTGTCACTGCCAACTCTCGCGTGATGAGCTTGTCTGCGTTGGGAACAGTGGTGATGACAGCGTTCAGGTCCTCGTAGAACTTGTCCTTGATCTCATCCGGGTTGGTCATGGTGGGCACGTATGCGCTGACAATGGTGGTAAACTTCTTCCCGTTACATAACGGAGTTTCATCGTCATCAGGCGACCGTTCACTCCTTTCGGGGGGCCAGCCAGCTTGCCAACGAGGGTTGTCTTCACTGCAAAGCCAACTCCAGCCTCACGTCTCTCTTCAGGTCCGCGTCCACTCCAAAAGAAGGTGTAGCCTGCGCCTCGCCCACAGAGTTCGCCTTCTTCTGCCAGTCTGGTCTCACTTAAGGCAGCGATGTCGATGTTGTGCCTGGCTAGTTCATTTGCAATGAGTGCTGTGCATCTCTGTGGTCTGTCCGAGTTGCCTCTGTCCAGACGCGTACGCACGTTCCATGTGGCAATGGTCATTGGGGTGCTCCTTGTTTTCTTCTTTCTTTCCTTTGTGTGTCGACCGCTTGAGTAGGGCCCCCGTCAGCCGCGGTATGCTGACTAGGGTGGTGTGGAGCAGGCAATGTTTAGGGCACCTTTTCTAGCCCCTTCCTCATGCCATGGAGGTGAGCAGTGCTGTCCTGAAGAGGGCTGCTCAGTCGCTCAGGGGGCTGCCGATCTCCACCGCTGCTCCAGTCGGTGAAAAACGACCCTATGGCCTGAGCCGCCTGTTTGCAGGTCCGCGGCTACGACTGCCAGTGTACCCACACCTGTCGCTTCGTCGCTCGCCTGTCGCCACAGGGCTTGGGGAAAATGATGGTATGGGATGAAGGATGACTGATGATTTGCGCGATGACTTTGTTTATAGTGAGGAAGAGTTGCGCACCGTCGACCTCACTCTCTTGTCCGAGACCGTCTGTATCCAGTGGCAAGACGAGGTGAAGACGACTGGAGATGGAAACGGATGCAGTGGATGACCAGGATGTCCTATGTGCCTCATCCTGCCCTCAGCCTTCCTCTCCGTTGAACCATGAAGGTTTCTTCCGCAGAGACCGCCGGATCCAGTCTTCACATGCTTGGGTAGACAAGCTCTAACTCACCGAGGGTTTGAGACCCGTCGGCTACCCTCACCTAGTTTAGCCAGCCTGTCAAAGCCGTTGCCCGGGGGTTGGGCGCTGCCGCATGCTAGCAGCTTCTTGGACCCATAAGTGAGAGCTGGGTGCATATCTGTTATGCATGTGTGGGTATATATGTGAATGTGTGTCTTCATGTTTTACATCTATTTGCTTATTTATCATCTTTTTTTTCTTTTTCTTTTTTTTTTTACTATATAGTTATTATTTATTTATTTCTTTGTGTAAGCTTATCTATCATTTATTCACCTTTTTTTTTTCTTTTTTTTTCCCTCAAGGCCTGACTAAGCGCGTTGGGTTACGCTGCTGGTCAGGCATCTGCTTGGCAGATGTGGTGTAGTGTATATGGATTTGTCCGAACGCAGTGACGCCTCCTTGAGCTACTGAAACTGAAACTGAACTGGGTGCCGATGGGGACCAACAGAGGATGAACCACTCCCGGAAGAGCGTGACAAGCCCCCTCTAGAGGTACTACCCCTCCCGTGCACCCCCTAACCCCCAGAATAAATAAAAAAAAAAGATTAAAAAGGAGGGGGGGGGGATGAGGAACATATTTTACGTTAGCAAACAGAAGAAATAGAAGAAGAAAAAATAATGTGTGACCCAGCAAATTAAGCTATTCAAACTGAATTTTACGTCTAAAACAGAACTTAGAACTGGTACAGCTGGGACAGCAAACTATTCACAAGTAAGGACAAGAACAAAGCAGGTTGAAGGTGGAGAGCGTTATATCAAATAATTCTATATTCCAGAAAAGACTAGGGGAAAGAAAAGAGCGATTACGAGATTATGCAAAGCCTGGGATGTATTTTTAAGAGATCAAAATGAGTTACTTCCTTTCCCTAGCAGATTAATGCATAACAGCGAGCTAAGGAACCGGTTTCAGGGAACGGGTTTCTTCACCCGAATGCTATTCAGGCTCAGGCGGAGACTGGCGATCAGCCTGTGGCGGGCACAGGGTTGAATGACTGAAAAGATTTTTGACGAAATTTCCCAAAATGTTTCCTCTTGTGGCGTCTCTTCACAATGGAAATTTCTCCTATTCACAAAAAGGGGGTAATTAGTACGTAAGGGACATAGACTGGGTAGGGATAAATAATTTTTTTGGAGACCTAATAAACCAACAAATACTGGCTTTAAAATATTACCTAAGGTTTTGGGAGTACGACTCTGCAAAGTAATATACGTGTTAGTTAATGATGATCAGGTAGGCTAAATAAGACGAAAAAAAGATTGCAACAATAAGAAGATTATGCAGTTCAGTACATGAATAAAACGAAGAAAGCTCTTTATCTTATCGCAGTCGATTGAAGCATTTGATTCCACATCTCAGACATTTTCGTTTGAACGAATCTTCAAAAGTGGATCTGTTCACTAATCAATGGTACCATAAATTCAGTAAACGTTTGCAGGGTGGATATCAGGAGTGTCGTGTGGGATACGTCAGGGATTCCCTTTTTCTCCATTAGCATTTGCTTTAGCCGTTGAGTTACTTGCAATAAAGATAAGACATAGTCCAATAATTGGAACTGGTTCTTCTCTTGACATTTATGATTCTACCTATCATTTAGTAGATGGGTACAACCCTTTTTTTTTTTTTTTAAATTTATTTATTAAAAATTTTTTTTTAAGAAGACATTATTCAGAACGTTTTCTGGAATTTGAATGTATAAAAATACATATATGAACGTATAAAAGAACGAAAGCTATAGGAGTGGTTTCCCAGAAAGAAGAACAGAATCCCTTCTTAAAACTTGAAACAAAACAAAAATACTTGGAATACATTTTGAAACTGACAGAATAACAAGACAAGCATATATATATATATACAGAAAAAAAGGAAAAAGGACAGCATAAAACAAACAATGGGGGAAACAGAATACAGGCAGAATAAGGGAAATAAATACAAATGGTGATTTTTCTTTTCTTTTTTTTCCAATACAAATTGAGGATTGTAAAATAAGACTCACTCTTGGAAAGTGGAGGCCCCACAAAAAATGGTGTGTGTGTGTGTGTGTGTGTGTGTGCGTGTGTGTGAAAATATCATCACTCACTGCATGTTTTTTGAAGATCGCAGATGGTGTTGGCGGCGCACTGATCATCCTCTACACACCCAGAACTGCCCATCTCTAACCCTGCATCAGAGTAGTGGTGATGGAAATTGTTACTTAACTATAGCAGCAGCAACAACAACAACAGCAGATCGTATTAGTCAAACAACACGCCAGGACAGTCTCAAACCAAGAGAGATAACCAGGACAGAATAGAGAACAAGAGTCAGTCTGCCACACAACAGTCTGCTAGATGGCCGTCGGTGGCTCTCCTGAGCCGACGCCCTTTTATGCATCTCGTTTTTAATTCCATAAGGGTGTCTAGCCACCCGCCTCACCAGTCCCGGAAGGGAGCGGTGGGAGTGCCAGTTTAGTCGCCGGCAACCCAACCCGACACTGAACAGGTTGTACGGGATTACAGGTTACCAGTAGCAGATCTAATGACCTGACTTGACCTGGACACAACACATACTACAGTACTCAGTACCGGTTAACGATCAGTAGTCATTTTGGGTGAAACAAATTTTCAATTTGCCGTTCTTAGTCGTCCCAGTACTATGAAAATGAATGACATGCTTGAAATATTTGGTTTTATTCACTCTGTTTCTCAAGCAACTGACATACGTGTCATATTTTAGATTGGGTTATTTTTAGGCCTCATGACAACATCATCAAGTCTACTTCAGTGACACAGAAGCATACTTCTTAACCGTACTGTCGACATTTGTTATGGCAATATTGAAAATACGTACATGTGTCTGTGCAGTCCACCCTTAGAACGATCTAATCACAATGTGATACATCTTCTGCCAACATATAAACGAAAGGTAAAGAATTTTCTGGAAACAGCGGACATACTGTAATCAACCGTGGACAGCCGATAGTGTTGAAGAACTGCGGGGGGGTGTTGAAGTGACAGCCTTGGATGTATTCGTTAGAAGCTGCACAGACCCCATTCAGCTGGTTGATACTGTTATAGGGCACATAGATGTTTTGCAAGGAAACTATCATCAAAACAAAATCAGTATCAGTGTACCCCAAAAATAAACCTTGGGTTACAGAGGAATCAGAAGCATTTGAATCAAAAGAAACTGGATTTTCTGCTGTGTAAACAGGATGTATACAGGGAAAACTAAAAGGCCTTCAGGCAACAATCAAGGTCAGCTAAGTTACAGTACAAAAACTGAGTTGAAGAGAAGTTTAAATCTGGAGAAAAATAAGGAAGCTTGGAAAGGTCTTAGAACAATGATAGGTGAGAATGGAAGTAGACGGTATGTTGTTAAACAGACATTCCGTTTGCTGCCGGTAACGAAACCAACCAGTTTAATGGACGTTTTGACGTTAGGGATTTTAGCGATCAGTGTCAGATTTTATGCCAGTCGATTGAACCAGAACATTTTGAAATAACAGAGGATGATGTTGTGGGGATCTTTTTCTAAGCTGCACTCGCACAAATGTCCAGGCTGAGATCGCTTAAAAAGCCAAGTGTTAAAATCTTGTGCCGGAAAGCTTCGAATGAGCTTGACATTCATCTTATGGTGCCTTTTGGATTGTCACTTTTACCCAGATAATGGAAAAAAACCAACATCTACAATTATCCCCATACCTAAAAAAATCAAACCCCAGTAATTTCAATCATTTTTCGCCCTCTTGCCATAACGCCTACAGATGTAAAGTATATGGAGAAATTAGTTCACAAGCATTTACTGAACGACGTGACTGGTCTAGATCCTTTCTGATAGGGTTGTTGAAGACGCTTCCCTCACATTTCTTCATATGGTTTCTCAGCGTGTGAGTGCTGATGGCTGCCTGTCGGATGAAATTGTCCTCAAAACACAGGGGCTCCACAGGGGGTGTCCTGTCTCCCACATTATTTCCAATCTACACTTACCAGATTAGATGTCAGACTTGTTTTTACATCACTTTTTAAATTTGCGGACAATACAGCCCTGGTGGGACTTCTGGAAGACGATGACTCCTTAGCTACATAACTTTACTAAAATTTCTGTTCTTAGTGCATGGTGTAGAGACAGCTACTTGGAAATGAATGTTGGTAAAACAAAAGAATCAGTTATAGACAGAAGGAAGACAGATAACAGTTATGCACTAAACGATGATCATATGGAAGTTGTGCCGTGTTTTAAACATGTAGGTACATTAATTGACAACAGACTTTCTTTTAGTTTTGCAGACGACACACAGCTATAGAGAATGTCATCCTACTGAAACAGGTCAACCATACAGACTTTAGAGTCATGCATCACAGATGTCATCACAGAAAGATCATTTTAAAGTCAAAACCTACAACCTGGCAACTTGATCCCATCGTTACCTCTTTTTTAGTTGGAAATGCCGACACTCTCTTGCCCACTTTGGCACATATAGTAAATGAGTCCATGACAACAGATTGACAGAAGTCAAACATACACAGGACATTACAAAGAATTTTTTTAAATGACAGATGCACAATCACACCACTAGATGATACTGACAGAATTATATCTGACACAGCATGCTGCTGAAAAGCTCCCACCCACAGACGATTGCTGCCGAGGAGACGCCAGACAACGATTGATTGATATGTTTTTTTACGAGAATGGCCATAAGCATTTATAGAAAAGGATAAATATGAACCATATAGAACGTTTAAAGATAATTTTGGTAACAAACGAAATATATTTACTGAGCGTTCCTGTTGTGAGTTTAGAAAAGGATAGCCCTTTTCCAGAGTATTCTTGGTGTACTGCCTATCAACAGCAACTTACACACGTATGGTGAAAATCCTGAAGATAAACAATGTCCAAGCTGTTGAAACAGAGTCGAAAACGAACACCACTTTGTTATCATTCAACGACTTGAGAAATGTGTTTATAGAATATTTTCTAGATTTACCACTGCACAAATTGTTAGCAAGGAATTGATACATCATCAATCGCCAAATAGTCATTTTGCATGCTGCAAAAAGGAAACAACAAATCAATGGAAATACATTAATTTTTAATACCAAATGTGTTTATCGTACTTTCACTGAACTTCGATTATCAACGCTGTTCAGAATGTATGATGCAGTTTGCTTCAACAATATGGAAAATGATCAAGTGTATCACATGTAAACAATGTGTTCAAAGTAAATCACAATTATTTTGAAAAATATAATACTCCAACCCCTCCCCACTACCACTCATGTTTGTATGCCTATGACCGAAACACATTTGTCTTCTCTCTGTGTCTCTCTCTAAATTTATTTTCCATCCTGTAAAAAGGAGACAACAAATCAATGCAAATTAACGGATTTTGTCAATGCCACCCCGAGAAATGTGTATATCGTCTTTTCACTGAACCTTGAAAGCCAATTTTATTGGTAGATTAGCATGTATGACGTGCTGTGAATTAGCATTATACTAAATCTGGAAGATGACCCCATACCTTCTCTATAAGGGAACTCATGAAAAGAATTTTAGTTCGTACATACCATGTTCAAAAGAAAGTCCCCCATCCCTCGCCCCATTCACTAAGGTGAATATATGCCTATGGCCGAAACACATTAAACCATCCGAATCTGAATCTCTCTCTCTCTCTCTCTCTCTCTCTCGTACTTACTGCATTTTTTTGACCCATCTCGTCCACTGCACACGGCACCCGTTTTGCAGTCTTTGTCTTCAGTACATTTTTCTCCAAAGTTTAGTTCTGTGTCAAACACATGCACACACACGCGCACGCGCACACGGACACATAAACACACACACACACACACAATCATCAACAGTAGAGTGAAAGAAAATCACCACTTGTTTCTATCGATGGGATACCGATGGAGAAAACTGATAGTCTACGTTACTTAGAAATACAGTTCGACAGAATGCTGAACTTATATTCCAAGTAATGTTTTGAAATGAAAAAAAGGGGAATTTCAGTCCTAACGGAAATGAACAATGCCACGGCTTTTAGCTGCATCAATCAGTCGTTCTCAGTGTATTTGACAATGACCAGTGATAACAACGCTTTCACAAAGCAGCCTCCTGAAGATAGAAATAATTCAACTAAAGCGATGAGAATGAATCTGGGAACAATGAAAAACACTCTAACTGAGATCATGCGATACCTGCTTGACCTTTCCTCAATGCTGAGGCCGCAGTTTTTTTCCCTATCTCTGGACCTTTCATCTGGAATAAACTTCCTCTTTTGCTTCGTTAGGTCACCTCACTCAGGTCTTTCAAGTCTGGCCTTAAAACCCACCTCTTTCCAACATAGCTTCCCTTCCCTAGCCTCCCTTCCCTGCCTTTTCTTTGTCTTCAGTTTCTCAATTTTAGAGTTATGCATGCGTGTTAATGACTGGTGATAAAGCGCTTTGATTTGTCTCTGCACGAAATTCAGCGCGATATGAATATGCATCATTATTAGTGCAGGCCAAACACAAAAAGAGCAAATTAAGGCATAGTAAAACCCCGAAGCCCACCGCTTGATGTAAAAAGAAACAAAAAAACAACAACAAAAAAGGGCAGCCATCCAGAAGATCATGGATGGGTGTCATATGACAATGTTAAAAGGAAAAGAAAAAAAAGAAACAGTGAATCGGGCCTTAAACTCCACACCAGAAAAAAACATCAGGGCTCACCAGGTAAAAGTTAACAACACTTGATTCACTCACGCACTCACAAACAAATGCCAATAAATAGATTTACCTCAACAGCTGGTCCAATCTGGTCAAAAATTCCCAGAGACTGGAACGCAGCCTCTTCTACCCGGCCGGACGAGGACACAGGTAAGCACAGGGCCTGCAGTAACCCTGGCACAACTTTTGGCTGAATGAACAGCCCATCCCCTCCTCTTCAAACAAATGAAGAGGAACCGGGGAACCACTGGACAGACTGACCAGAAAGCCTTCCAGTTCAAAACCCGTCTGTGAGGAGACGGAGCAGAGAGACGCTCGAATCTGAACCATGAACGGACCACATTGTCACACGGACACACTAACTCACACACGCTCACATACTCAAGAATGGCAAAAAAAAAAAAAGTAGCGTCTCAACTGTCGACCGTGACAATGGGACAAGCAGAAGACACCATTTGACGTGTATGGCAGCTAAAAAACCCCGGAATGAAACAAAAGAATGAGCATAATACCACACCTCAAACACCTCTTCAACATAATCATTTCACCCACTCTTAGAAGGCGGTGTCGAAAACGGTTTCCCAACAAAGTTAACCAACTTACAGGAGAATACAGACAATGGAAGCTGAAGCAGTGACTCACGCTGTCCTATAGCTGGCATTCGTACCTGTGTATTCAAATCAACAATGTCATAATTCCAACTGACTCTTACAATATCCTTCAAAACGACGAATGTGGAATGACATGAATTAATGCGCAACAACAAGATGCAAAAGCGTACATAAATGCGCGCGATTCTGTATGTAATTGTGTGACTGTGCCGAAAGATGATTTATGTGTTTATAAACCACACGCAATATATTTCTGCACCCACTCAGACCAAATTTGTGTTAGAAAACTGGTGTCAGTCTGCACGCATGTGTCGGTGCGCACATTATTGCTCTGTTGTTGTTTTTTTTCTGTTACTGCTTTACACAAACCTAGAGTAGGTTCTCCAGGCCTGATGAGCGTTTCTGGATCAGACATCTGTCTTTTTTCTCTCCATTTCCAGCAGGTGCGGTGTAGCGTGTATGGATCAGCACATTTTGACACCTCTTTGAAACTGACACTGAAACTATTTACATTATTCACCGTCAGAGGCATGTACAAACAGTTCCATTCAGACAAGGTATCATTAGATTTACTGCTGTTCTTTAAGATTCTAATGCAGTGCACACTAATGGTGCCTGAACAGGCATTGCTCCTGTAAAGGTAAATTAAGACACTGTGGATAAAGTCTGATTCATTTATTACTGACTTCCTTTCGTGTTGTTGTTGTTGGTTTTGTTGTTGTTGTTTTTTTCATCCACATATTCTTGTATTTATGATTCGCCCAAACAGACTTTGGTTGACTGCATGGTGAGGAATAAGCTGATAATCACGTCCTTACCCATATGCAAACCAGTGAATGTAAGAATAACACAGAAAATAAAAGACAGGGGGAAAAAAAGAATGGGACGAAGAAAAGAAAACAAGAACAAGAACAGGATTTCATTAAAGTTATTCACTGATTCATTTCCATGCTTGTTCGTTCGTTCATTCGATTAATCTTTTAAGCAGTTATTCTATTTCATCATATTTCTTCTTTTTTTTTCCTGATTCTTCTTCTTCTTTTTTTTTTTTTCCATCATGTGTTTGTTGTTCCAAATACTTACTGCAGAACTGGTTGAGTTCGCAGAATGACCCTGACTGACAGAACTGTGCAGTGAGTGCTGTACAAGGCTGTCCACCGGATATTCCTGTTCGGACACAACAATGAATGCATTATATCTGACGCACTTAATAATAATAATGATAACAACAACAACAACAACAGCAAGAATAATAATAATAATAATGATACATAGTTTTTCTATGGCGCAGTTTCAGTTTCAGTAGCTCAAGGAGGCGTCACTGCGTTCGGACATATCCATATACGCTACACCACATCTGCCAAGCAGATGCCTGACCAGCAGCGTAACCCAACGCGCTTAGTCAGGCCTTGAGGAAAAAAAAAAGAAAAAAAAAAGGTGAATAAATAATAGATAAGCTTACACAAATAAATAAAAAAATAAATAATAACTATAATGTTTAAAAAAAAAGAAAAAAAAGACAGTAGTAGTAGTAGTAGTAATAATAATAATAATAATAATAATAATAATGATAATAATAATAATAATAATAATAAATAAATAAATAAATAAATAAATAAATAAATAAGATAACAATGATGATAAATAAGCAAATAGATGTAAAACATGAAGACACACATATACATATACATGCATAACAAATATGCACCGAACATACAGTTTCACAGATATGAAAGCACAGTTAAATACATATAAACGTACATGAGCTCCAACACACACACACACACCACACACATTACCCTGCACCTCCTCTACCCCCCTCCTCCACACACTCATTTCTAGTCCACGTATCGCAGCTTCCACGGCACACACATACACACACACACACACACACACACACAGATGAACACTTACTTGTACAAGCACACACACATATGCCCATATCTCCACACACAGATATATATATATATATATATATATATATATATATATATATATATACGTTCCAATATCCTGTTGCTCCCACAGTGTAGGCATGCATACACTCACATACCTCATCCTCTACCCCACCTCCCCATGCACCCCCACCTTCCCCTCACACACACACACACACACGCACGCACGTGCACAGAACTCTACTGACACTTGTACTTGTGTACACTTACATCCTCGCGCATGCACAAACGCACTCAAAAATACAGACCCACACATGCACACAAACACACACATACACACACGCACAGAGGTTGCCACTGATTGGCCGCAAGAGGGATGGGAAAAGATCTCTGATGCCAAGAACGTGGCGTCTAGTGTGTTGCTCAGTCTATTGTATTTGGAAAAGCCCACAGAGACTCTGTCCCGTTTTGAAGAAATTTGCGCAATGTTGGTTTGGAAATGATGCCGATATTTGTTTGATTTGCAAAGCATCGTGCTCTACCTTTCGTGTTAGACTTACGGCCACTCCCTTTCTCTGCTTTTATTTCTTTGAGGCGATCGATGGTGTGATGGCCTTGTACCTGTTCTTTTTGATATTCTTTGACTTTTCTGAGGATTTCCGATTTTTCTAGATGTAGGCCGCTCGTTGGTGTTGCGTTACCAGCAAGTCTGTCAGCTCGCTCATTTCCCTTAACACCTGCATGTCCCGGGCAGTATGACCATGTGAGTTTGTTTTTTTTTATCTGAAAGTTGCGCATTGCCTTATGCCACTCTGGGCTTCCCATTCCTTTTTCAATTTTCTGTATGAGGTTCATTGAGTCTGTTAGAATCATGGCTTGTTGGTTTCCGGGCGTATGGATGGACGATAGCCACTGGAGGGCATGTGTCACAGCTTCAACTTCCATCGTTAGGCTGGAGGTTGTGACTTTGTAGGCAGCATTCTCTTCCCTAACTGTTTTTCCATTTTGTTTCGCAGTGAATCCCCAACCGGATTGGTCTTTGGTGACTGAGCCATCTGTGTATATGATGATGTCCTCTTCTTTACTGTTTTCTTCTATGAGTAGCTTCACTTCCGCATCAGTTTTGCCCTCTGGCCATTCCCGACAATGTCTTCCTAGAGTGGGTGAAATGGCTGTGTTGAATAGATGGTTGAGGTTTTCGGGGTTCTTCTCCCATTCTTTTGTTTCTTTCAGGTCTTGTAGTCGGCATACTAGCTGGATTGTGTCTTCTGCTTGCCCCATCCATGATCTTCCTCGTCCTAGGCGGCTGCCTTTTGGTTCTTTGACTGCGTCATGCAGTGGGTTTTGAGGGTTTTCTAATGCCTTGAAGTAGGTCTTGACCTGTTCTAACTTGTTTCTGGCCTGCACTGAAGGAAGGTCAAGCAGGTATCGCATGGTTTCTGTGGGCGTGTCTTTTGTTGTTCCAAGGATCAGCCTCATAGCTTCATTTTGAACTCTTTCTAATTTTAGGAGGTTGCTTTGAGACGGTGTTGTTAGCCCAAATCCGTAGTCGATCACACTGAGGACGAGTGATTGGTATAGCAGGAAGAGGTGGCGTTGTTCAATACCTTTGGTTGCCATTGCTTTTAAGACTGAAAGGCCCTTTTTGCATTTGAGAACAGTATTTTCCGTATGTTTTCTGAAGGTCAGCATCCTGCCGAAGTGTATTCCTAGGTAGCGTAGGCATTCAGTTTTCTCGATCTGAATCCCATCGAGTGACACAGAAGGTGGTGATTTGCTCGCGGTTCTGTTGTTGAGGGTGCACAGCAACGTTTGGGCTTTCGCTGGATTGATGGAAGATCCTGTGTCTTTGCACTATTGAGCAATATTGTTTAGTTGTTTCTGGACGGCTTTAGTTCTTTCCTGAGCATCTTTCGAAGTTTTGAAGCCCAGGCCATCATCCGCAAGAGTAAGCACCCGAGCTATTCCATTGTTGTTTAAGTCTGCAAGGCCCTTCGTGTAGACATTGTAGAGGACAGGAGAAAGCGGAGACCCTTGTGGCAGTCCCATGGATAGTTTAGAAGGTGCAGACATCCAATCTCCGAGGCGTAGGACGACGGTTCTTTCCTGAAGCGCTGCTGCTATCCATCTTGTCAGTGTCAAACTTACTCCATACCTTAGTAGCAGCTCCATGAGGTGCGCAAACTGGACTTTATTGTAGGCGTTTTCAAGATCGATTGCTACTGCTTCTTTTCTTTGAAATCCTTCATACACCTCATACGCAAAAGCAGCTGCGTTTTCCTATGTGGACTTGCCTGTTCTGTAACCACCTTGATTTGAAGGGAGAATGTGCCTGTGTTCAAGATCCCTTGCAAGTTTCCTGGCTATCATGCGTTCCATGAGCTTTCCGGCAATGTTTTGCATGGTTAGGATCTGGTAGCCGCTTACCTGATGATGGTCCTTTCCTGGTTTTGGTATGGGTTTTAAGAAACTGTGTGTCCAGTCCTCCGGCACATGTCCATTGTGGAAACTGTTTTGATATAGATTGAAAAGGTTGCTTCTGTCTTCTTCCGATAGATCCTTGATGTCCGAGTAGCGAACTTTGTCTGGGCCAGGAGCTGATTCTTTCTTGCATTTAGCTATTACTTCGTTTAGATCCTCTATTGTCAAGTCATCATCAGGTCCAGTCTGCATAAGGGTTTGGTTTAACTCCTCAACATATTTCTTTTTCTCATCTAAGTTTCTTTGATCGCTCTGTTGTATGAAAAGTTTGAGCAGGGCGGATCCTTTTTCTTCGTTTGTCTTAAGCTTGGTTCCGTCAGTGTCTACCATGTCTGGGGTTGTTGTTGTGCACGTTTTTCCCTTCCATGCGATGATAAAATTGCCAGAACTCTGTCAATGTTGAGTCATAACTGAGTGCCTCGCAAAACTATGGCGCGATATCCAGCACCAATGCTGCTCAAAGCGCCTTACATCATCCAGTTGACTATAAACATGCCTAAAAAAAAACAACCCGCATCAACCGCTATCTGACAATGGAAAACATCTAGTGTTTTCATATGAATGAACAAGAGAGGCAAGGCCTTCAAGACTCACTTGTGATACACTTAAAAAAAAAAAATCTAATCGTTAAAATGATTCGAACCCCGCGTGTTCGGGTGAGAAGAAACTGCCTTATCCATTACACTATCGTGGCTCCTTAACTGACGTTCTAAAATTTAACATTTGAACATAGTTTTTTAAAGGGCGATAAATCATTTGCGGTATTCGCAGTGAGAACGCTGTTTAAATCATATTATTCTGGGCATTCTTGGGCATTAAAAAAATCTTTAAGGGCAATAAAAAAACCTCTTTTTAATGGCTATCGCCGCAGTCACACTGCAACATTTATCCGTTTTCACTAGATCTAGATAGATGTACAAGTTTAGTTACACCCGCCGGAATGTAGTACGGCACGGTCGATTCAATTTCTCTTTTATGTTCATTCTACTTTTATAGTTTTAAAGTTGATATGAAAATTTAGTATTTTGTACATGTAGAGCCAAGTACAAGTACTTCTAAACGTCGTAAGAAGTGAAAAGGACTTCATTCTGAGAAAAGTCAAGACTGGAAATTTTTTCGTTTCATTGTGATCAGTTCAAGGGTATTAACTCGCATGGTTTACAATTTTTAACTGAATTCCGACTGATTCTGTGGATATTTTTATGGCAGTTTGGGGCATAATCCAGTAAGTAATGAGGCGTTCACAAATCTTTCTCTGAATAAATATTTAACAGTCTCCTTCTCCAACTTTCCATCACATGTTATCGTGTATTGTCCATTGAATATAGGATTGAACGGGCAGGTCAACAACTTGAAACAAAATGGCGTCGTTCGCGTTCGCGAAGAATTTGAGCACGCGCTTTGAATGTGTATAAATATGTGTACGCAATTGACTTTTGCCCATGACCTTCAGGGCTCAGCCAACAGATCTGTAAAGTCCACTCGTCATATTGATTTTAGTATTTTCTGAAAAAAGACCACTTGGGCGAATGAACATAGTGAAAGCCCTGTACACTGAGAGTAAAACACACAAGCTTTTTATGTATTGAGGATAATTTCAAAATGTAAAGATCAGTTTAAAGCAAATTAAGTCCCCTAGCATTAATTACAGAGTAATTTCCCTTCTTTACTATCTGCACCAAAACGTTTGCAAAATAAACAAAATACATAAAACTTCCATGCTTAGCTAAAGAAGTTCCTGTTTGAACAAAAAAAAACAAAAACAAAAAAAAAAAAAAAAAAAAAGAAGATAATAATGACTGCTCTTGTTGTTGTGTCAGAATATAAGATCAAAGTGCCAAGTTTAGAGAATACAAAAAATATAAATATAACAGTAAATGCAGTTTGCATATAATTAGGCTTCTTTTTTTTTTTTTTTTTTTTTTTTTGTGCCCATCCCAGAGGTGCAATATTGTTTTAAACAAGATGACTGGAAAGAACTGAATTTTTGACTCACTTGTGTAAACAAAGTGAGTCTATGTTTTAACCCGGTGTTCGGTTGTCTCTCTCTCTCTCTCTCTCTCTCTCTCTGTGTGTGTGTGTGTGTGTGGTAAACTTTAACATTGACATTTTCTCTGCAAATACTTTGTCAGTTGACACCAAATTAGGCATAAAAATAGGAAAAAATTCAGTTCTTTCCAGTCATCTTGTTAAAAACAATACTGCCCCTCTAAACATTACATTCCTCCATGCTGATCTAATCACTCTGTGGAGCCACTCAAGGACTTCACGACATTTATCGTACAGAAGGTATGGTATTCCGTTTGGCCCTGGTGATGATTTGGCCCTGGCTTTCTTGACCACTTTCTGTACTTCCTCAAGGGTTGGTGGTTTATCGCTGAACTTCTCTGGTTTCCTTGGATGAACCAAACCCTTGAGATCTAGTGGTTTCTTGCTTTGCAGATCAGAATACGTTTTCCTGAGGTGCTGTTCAAGTGTTTCGTTGTCCACTGTGAGTGTCCCTGATTTGGGTTGCTCGAACAGTTTCCTGGTGAACTGAAAGGGGTCTCAGAAGAAGCAGTCTTGTGCCTTCTTTTTGCTCCTTTTCCACTTTGCTGATTCTGCTTTACTGAGGGCACTGTGCTTTGCTTTCAGGTTTTTCCAAAGTTTCTGTAGGCCCTGCTTCTCAAATTCTGAAGCCGTCTTTGTTTTCTTGAGCTTTCTTTTTGCATTTCGGATGTTGTCCCTTTCTCATTGTCGCCTGGATTTTTTAGGTGTTCTTGTCTTTGGTTCTTTCACTCCATAGGTTTCCCGACAGGTCGTGTACACGATATCTCTGGTCCAACTCTTCCCATTCCGTTTTTGCACTTGCAGGTGGCAAGTTTAGATTCTGGCGTTTGGCGTCAAGATCTTGTATGATTGATTCGTCGGAATTATCAGTGCGGATGTCCTTGGCACTGTGGTTTAAATCCTAGCCTTGGTATTCCGACGTCTTATCTGCTGGTGCAGTGTGCTGCTGACCATTCGTCAGATTCTTCATACAACTCTTTTTAGTCCTGTGGATCTTCTTGCCACCCACAGACACATGGGAATTCCATTAGTTCTAAAATCGTAGTCCATTTACTGTTTCCAGTCGTGATTCTGTTGGCGCTGACAATAGATTCTACTTTTTCTAGGAATTAAGAGTAACACAAACGGAGTATGTCTTTATATGAAGCGACCGCAACTTTTGTAAATAATACAGCCTGGTTAGACATTTCTTACTTTTTGAAACTGTGATGTCTTGGAGTTACAGAAAAAAAAAAAAAGATTCGTCAGAAGAATGGTTGATTAAATGTTAAGAACCGCCTCCTTTACAGTCATTTGTGTACAATGTGAATAAATCTATCTTGTAGTTCTGTCCAAGTTTCAGGCGTTCCTGGTCTTTCCTTGTCTGTCTCAGTCTGGTGACTTCAGTTTACAAATCTTCTTGGGGCGAGTTCCTCTCACAGTTTGTTGCTGCCTCATCATATGCATTGATTCAGCCACACCCTGGTTCGTCTGTTGCAGTGCCCAGCTGTCACAGTTCTTGTCTGGTGTCAGCAGATTCATGAGGACTGTCACTGGAGGAAGTCAGTGGTGGGATCCACGTGAGAACGGATGTTCACATAGTCTGAATTTTGTGTCAAAATGATCAGTCAACATTGGCAGCTCGATCTCCACTGCCCGCCTAGGGCTATAGAAGACGAACCTTGGTGTCGCTGTGTTTGTAAGACTCGAGACGAACGACGTGGGGCTTATAGCACTGGAATGGCGTGGAAGATAGGGGCACGCACACGACGACAACAACAACAACAACAATGAAGTCGAGAAACATAGTCAAATACCAGACAGGAAATAAAAACATAATGTAGACTCACTGCATGTGTTATTGCTGCACAGTCCAGAGTCACATTGGCCGTTGTACGCGCTGCAGTTTCCACCGTTGATAATCTCTGAAATATACAGTTTCCGATTTCAGTCAGGTCGATTACTCCCCACACCTACCCCGACTACGTTATTTAGCCAGTGACTTGATTCCAGTGGTTGTTAACTTCATTGCCACCTGTGTTATCTCCGTCTTCTTCTCTTTCAAAATAATTAATGCAGTATGTTGGAGTGTGTGTGTGTGTGTGTGTGTGTGTGTGTGTGTGTGTGTGTGTGTGCGCGCGCGCGCGCGCCCGCGCACGCACGCGTTTAGTTGTATTTGTGCGAGTATGTATTTGGACTCCTGTGATTTTAAGTGTAGTGTTGGGCCTGTGTACATTTTTGTCTGAGGCTTTTGCGTCTATGATACTGTAAAATGTTGCATGCGCGCGCGCGCGCGTGTGTGTGTATGTGTGTGTGCATATTCAAGCTTGGGTTGGTGAAAGTGAGTGTGTGGTTGCAAACGACAGGGTTCACTGACCATGGCCAAGTTTCTTTCGTGTTTCAATACTATTTGTTTACTTATGTGTCTTCTGCATATCCTTTCCTGTACTGTGTTTGCATTTATCATTCTCATTATAATTTTCATTGTCCTTATTATTAGTAGTACTGGTAGTTGTAGTAGTAGCAGCAGCAGTATTACTATCATTATCGTGATTATTATTATTATTATTATTATTATTGTTATTACCATCATTATCATTATTTTCATTATTGTCATTATTCATTTGTAGCCAAGTGCTCAGCTGGCTACACAACTGCTGCTTCACACACGAACTGGAGCAGACGCCTTTTTCATAGCCAACCTGCTGGCCTTTAATGGCTCGTGCATAATGCGTGACATCATTTGAGTTGTAAATGAAAGCTCACTCTAAACAAATGCTCCAAACATTTGTGACCCTCCATCACGGAATGAGTCGCTTTGCATCTGACCAACTTTCTCGCTAGCGGCGATTTTAGGCGGGTGGGGGTCAGGTTGTCGATTTTCAGATTTTGACTTCATAGTAAACTTTAGGCCTTCTTTTATCTCATATTGATGTATCTAAGCATAATTGTGTCTTCTTTTGCCTTAAAAGTGTGCTTAAAATGCCTAACCCATCATTCTGATCACCTATGACTTCGCGAAATCGATCAATTTTGACAAGCTTGCCCTCCCTCATCTCTTGGAATCGACCGGTCGAATCATACCTCGTTTTAAAGGTCAAGTCCGTCTTTTTCAATCTATGTCCTTCTCATTGGTTGATTTTTTTTATAACTTCGAGCGAATCATCGCTTTCAAAATAAGGATACACTACGTAAACAATGCGTCACTATGAAGGAAAATCCCCTCTGTCATTGGCCGAGAGAGGCCACGTGACGAAACCAGCCATTCAGCATGCTAGCTCAAATAAACATGGTCGCAGGGTTCGGAAGCACGCTTTTCAAGAGTGACTTGGTGATTTCCTAACAAGATACACTTGCGTTGCACACATTTTGCCATTCAGTGAAGAAGACGACATTTGTGAGTTTCTAACCCAGTACTTCATTGATGGAACTGACCATTCCAACTAGGCTGATGGTCATGAAATCGATCTCAGTGAACACGAAGGAGACGCTGATTTCGAAAGCAGACGATGCAGGGTTGTCGTTCAGCTTTCATCAACAATAATATGAATTTTGATGTAGATGACGAATCAACATTTGCACTAGATACAGAAAGCCTGGAAGCCTTCGCCTGTAATTGCCGAAATCACACGCACCAGGTGCCATCAGTGTTGTGACTGACATGGAAATAAGTGAAACTGACTTGCTGCACTGAAGTGATAGAACTGTGTTTCTCACAGCTCACACAAGGAATATGCAAGCAAAGTGACTGGGGGACTGGATATAGCTGAAGTGTCTGAAGGTAAGCATTCTTATTTTACCCACATTGACAAATACTGAAATGTAATGATGAAATAATCAATTGATAATAATTTATTTAACAATGATTGACTCAAGACTGATTTATTGTCTTACATTGGAACAGAAATTCACTGTTTGACATGTGGAATAAAAATGATTAAAAGAATAAAGTGAATCTGAGGAAATTAACAGAATGTAAATTAAAAGATCACACACACACACACACACACACACACACACACACACACACACACACACACACAATGTGTGACACAGTGTGTATACATGTCACACACACACACACACACACACACACACACACACACACAATGTGTGTGTCACACAGTGAGTCACATACTCAGACAAGATCACACGCACACACACACACACACACACACACACACACACACACACACACACTGTCCCTTCACAGTTTAACCATTATATGTAACTGAGCAAGGAGAGGTACAGGGGCATGACATTATGAACAGTTTTCAGTTTCACAGAATTTGCTTCAATGGATATTTTATGTAAATGTGTGTCAGGTTGGTTGTGTGTGTGTGTGTGTGTGTGTGTGTGTGTGTGTGTGTGTGTGTGTGTTTCTGTGTGTGTTTCTGTGTCTGTGTTGTTTTGAGGTAAATAAATAGAGTTGTGTCAACAGTAAATACTAACAGTATTATTAATAGTTCAATTTTTTTTTTCAGCCCTGAAAGATATGATGGTATTTTATTTGCCTGCCTGTACACCAGTGAATAATTCTGAGATCACTGCTGGCAAGTCATGTCATCAGAAGGAGAGGCAACACCACCACACTAACTACACTGTCAACTAAAGAACTGTCTGCTGGTGAACTATCAATGAGAGAGTGAGTCAACTGTTAATGTACTATGATTTATAGTATAAATTTACCATGAAGTGTACAAACTTAGTTTCTTTTTACAAACTTTGTATAGATGTACATGTATGGAATTGTAAACTTTTGCACAGACATTTACATAAATGATATAAGTGTGCATGTGCTTGACATGCCACTATGCATAAAGTAACTTAATGGATTGCAGCATGTCATGCACATGCACACTGATATGCACACTGATACTCATAGTGATGCAGCATTAATAATCACTATTTCATACTTTTATTATCAGTAAACTGCTTTGTCTGATTATATTATATTATATTATATATATATATATATATATATATATATATATAGTGTATTCTTTTTTAATTTTCTGATAAAATACATAGAACTAGAAGTAAAGCATTTTGTAAAGTCCTGTGTAAAGAATAAAAGCCGTGATGTAAATGTACAAAACTTAAATTACTGTTGATATTTAATCTAACATTATTAGCATTAATGAATAAACTGTAGAACATACAGAAAATAATTCAAAACAAAGAAAATGAAAAGAGATAAAGAAGTATTACATAACAAACTGTTTCAGGATAAACCATGCATTTTTGGAACATACTGACACCACCGGTGGAGAAAAAAGAGTGGAGGAAGAAGGTTCAACATCAGCACCATCCACCCTGATGACTAACACTTTGTACCACAAGAATTGATTACCTGTGCCACATATCTGCACATTCTTTTTTTTCTTTTTTTTAAATTTATTTATTTTTTTATTAGCAGATTGAGTGTTTGTTTGATGAAGTTGTGTCTTTATTGTGTGAAGTATGGGTTTGACAAGTAGGTTTTCTTTGCAGATGAAGTGTTTGAAGTGTTCATTTGGATTATGAAGTGTATTTCATTTGATGCTATGCTGGGATAAAACACACATGAACTTGTACCTTTTGTATGAGCAGTTTTGTTGTGTGGATCTTTTTTGTTATTTTCTTGTGCTTGTTGTATGGATTGTGGTAATATCACAAGCACACTAAGCCAGTGTGCACATTGAATTACAACAATTACATGATTCGGCATCATGCTTTAGCATTTTTTACCTTTAACTCACTTCGTACGGCCAGTCCTCTCTTCTCCTCTACACAGACCCCTCGGATGTGCTGTGGGTGTCTGTATGACCCAACCTTTAGCTTCTATCGTCAGAACTGTGGTATTCTTTGTCAACATTCACCTCTTCAATATAAAAGAGCCTTCCGCTTGCAATATTTTGATGATGGTAATTGGGGTGAAATGCTGTTAACGTCGTCTCTTTCGCCGTTCGTATGGAAAGAGTTAATCTGGCATAAATTTTAGTACACATACTATACAAAGCAAAAGTTTCATAGTAACTGGACCACAAACAACACCACAACAAAACTAATCTTAAAACTGGAAGGTTTTTAGTCATGTTGAGCTGATTAAAAAGTAAGTATACTAACACTTCAGTTGCAATTCTTTCCAAAAAATAAGAAAATTCTTATTTGAATAAAATCAAATACACAGAATATTTTTCTTTCAAACTTTGTGCAATTGTGGATATTGCCACTAAGTATGTGTGTGCCAAATTTCATGAACATATCTTGCTTAGAAGTATGTGGTTGCTATGAACATGTTCCAAAACTTTTCGGCCTTGATTTCTCAGTTCATTACTTTCGCAACTTTAGAACTTCAAATCACAATAACTTTTCACAGAATCATCCGATTTACAAACTTTTTTTTTTTTTTTTTTGCTGTAAAGGTCATTTATTGCAGATTTATGATATACAATAACTAAAAATCGACCTCTGGTGCAAAGCGACTCATTTCGTTGTGGAGGGTCACAATTTTATCAAACCAAATCTATGTATCATTCACTACAAGATTGTGTATGTTGTGTTTACACACACACACACACACACACACACACTTGAATCAGAAGCATATTTGATTTTAGTTTGGTTGTTCGTCAGTGTGAGGATTTCAACTGACACGTCGTTTTGTTCTTTCCGTCACATATAATGCTACAATCTACATTTCTGTATGTGACAGCTCATCATACACTGCAACCACAGTATGATTTGTAAATTGTCCAACATGTTCCTTGTGTTCAGATGAGTGTGTTGATCTTGTTTCTAAGTTGGTAAACTTTGACAGAACAATTGCGTTGTTCTTCAGTCACGTTTTATTTTTGTTTGCTGTAAACCATCATCATGTTGTCAGGCAGATTTGATTCTTTCGAACGTCACTGTCAGTGACGTCTCTGCCCACTGACAACTTGCTCAAAATGTTCTAGGGTATGAGCAGTCTTTATCATTTGCTCACACTGATGAAGGTTAGGCTTTACTTATCCCCCTTTCAGTGGAGGAGATTTAAATGTTGAACACACACCACGTTTAATGAGTTTATGTTTGACGCAATTGGATAACTTGCGTGAGCTCATTTGCTAGCTTAATCCACTTGGTTAAACCATGATAATTTTTCCAATTATTGTATTGAACACTGACTACTGTTTGGTTTCTCAGTTTGCCGGTAGTTATTATCAAAGCCACTTATTATTCTGTTGTGGTGATAAATACAAGATAGTGTCGGATTAGTATCAGCTATTGGTTATAGCGATCTGATATGTATTACAGTCTGTTAATTGCAATTTAGCTATCATGCTCTCTCCTATACAGCTTACTCCAAATAGCCGAATGGTTAAAGCAATGGACTTTCAATCTGAGGGTCTGGGGTTCGAATCACGGTAGCGGCGCCTGGTGGGTAAAGCGTTGATATTTTTTTACGAATTCCCATGTCAACATATGTGCAGACCTGCTAGTGCCTGAACCCCTTCGTGTGTATAAGCAAGCAGAAGATCAAATACGCACGTTAAAGATCCTGTAATCCATGTCAGTGCTCGGTGGGTTATGGAAACAAGAACATACCCAGCATGCACACTCCCGAAAACAGAGTATGGCTGCCTACATGGCGGGGTAAAACGGTCATACACGAAAATTCCCACTCGTGTACTTACGAGTGAACGTTGGAGTTGCAGCCCACGAATGCAGAAGAAGAAGTAACCTCTTTATAATATACCACTTGGTTCATGGCTACACATTTCCTTATTATTTCATGTATGTTTTTATCTTAAGACATAAGACATTGGTTTCTGCTGCTGGTCAGTCACCTGCTTAGCAGACGTGGTATAGCATATATGGATGTGTCTGAATGCAGTAACGTCTCCTTGAAAAACTTAAATGAACTCGTTATTTTTCCTCATAACAGTTACGGTCTTCTTTGCAACTTCGCATTAACCATTAACGTGATTTCACGGGGCGCGGGGAAGGGGGGGGGGCCGTGTTTCTCTCCTGTCCAATAATCCTTCCAGCAACGAGGACAAGAAGATGAAAGGCCCACCACTAAATTGTGGGTGAATAACACAAAGTATTTAAAATGATAATGTAGAAACCACTTAGCAGAATATGTGGGTAGAGCTGTGGTCCTCGCTTCGCAGTGAGCTGGCGAAGAACCCAAATGGATGGCTGACGCAATTTGAAAGTGACCGCAGGTTTATGTCTATAACGGTGTTGAATGCAACACTGTGACCAGTTTTAAAGATTAGTGTGTTCACTGCAGACATATATCATAAGCAATAAAACCAAATGCCTGCATAGCAAAGATTGGGCTTATGTTGGATTGATGGACGATCCTGCGTTTTGGCACTGTTGGGCAATATTGTTCTTGTTTCTCGAAAGCTACTGTTGTTGTTGTTTTTCAATGAACATCTTTTGAAGTTTTGAAGACTAGGCCATCGTCCATGAGAGTAAGGACAGGAGACTCTCCATTACATATGCAGAGAACAGGGGACAGCGGAGATCCTTGTGGCAACCACATGGAAAGTTTATATGGTGCAGGCATCCAAGACATAAGACGATGGTTCTTTCCTCAAGTGCTGCGGCTATCCATTTTGTTAGTGTCAGATTTACTCTATACCTTAGTATCAGCTCCACAAGTTGCGCAAATTGGACTTTACTAATTGCAAGTCAGCTGCAAGTGCTAATGGTTCTGTGTTGTTGTTTTTCTGCGAAATCCTTCACATACCTCATATGCGAATGCAGCCGCGTTTTGTCATGTACATTTACCCGTTTCCTTGAATTTGGGGGAGACTGTGCCTCTATTCCAGATGTCTTGCGAGATTCTTCACTACTGAGCATCTTATGAGCTCTCCAGCAATATTTTGCATTGTTAGGATGTGGTAGCCGCTTACCTGACGATGATCCTTCCCTGGTTTTGGTATGGGTTTAAGAAAGATGGGTGTCTCATCATCTGGCACTTTTCTTTTCTGAATGCTGCTACGACAGAGACCGAATAGATTGCTTCTGCCATCTTCCGATAGCTCCTTGATATCCGAGTAGCGAACTAGATCAGAGGCAGTATCCTTATTGCATTTTTCTATTGCTTCAGATAATCTATTGTAATGTCATCGTCAGATCCAGGTTTTAGTTTAATTCTTCCACACATTTCTTTTATTCTAAGTCTGGTTTCGGTTTTGTAAATTTTTGTCTCCAATTTTGAAAATTTATCAACAAACTTATATTCCTTAATTGGAAACGAAATAGATATATATTTCGCTTGCATGAATACTTTTCATGAATAATCATTCACCGTGACAATTTCTGAGCAATATTATATTTTGAAATACTAAATACATTTCATTGTATAGCTGTTTTTTCCTAATATTTTGCGGTTTGTTTGTTTGTTGTTGTTGTTGTTGTTGTGTGTGTAATACTAATTTCTCAATTTCATGCTTTGTTTGCTCTCCCTCCCTCTCTGTGGTGTGTGTGTGTGTGTGTGTGTGTGTGTGTGTGTGTGTGTGTGTGTGCGTGTCAGTGTGTGTGTTGCGTGTGTGTGTGTGTTTATAGGTAATTCCATTTCGCGATGTTAAACATGATAAAACATGAATTAGATTAAAACAACAACTGAACCACAACATCAACAAAACAACATTAGAAACAATAACGAAACTCAGTATTAAAACGTTGTCGGAGACAGAAATCAGAGAAGCAGGTCTGGTTCAACTTTCGACAAAAATGCATCCATGAATACGTTAGAATAAGAGAGTGTGTGTGTGTGTGTGTGAGAGAGAGAGAGAGAGAGAGAGAGAGAGGGGGGGGGGGATAGCTGAAAAGAATTTGCATAATGTGCCCTCTGCCCACACAATCGGACTTGTTCTTGTTCTTGTTGCTTATAGTCCAGCCGACCGCACACGGCCATATCAGGACTGTCAAACCATACAAATGCTCAACCGCGTCAACACAAAACTGTGATATCTACAAAAACTAAAACTAAAACTAAAAACACTGAGACAAACCCACAAAAGACAGTTCATGATTAAGGTACAATCGGACTTACTGCATATTCCTGATCGGCAGAAGGTCTCACCACTGCACATGTCCTTGTGCTTTGAACAGTCATCTCCAGGAAACAGTTCTGTTTGGATTGAATTTGACTGCTCACTTCTCTGTGTGTGTGTGTGTGTGTGTGTGTGTGTGTGTGTGTGGGTGCGTGTGTGTGTGTGTGTGTGCAGAGAGAGAGAGAGAGTGACACTGACACTGACGGTGACACTGACTCTGACTCTCCACTGACACAGGTTTAACTGTGAAGGCCACCGGCCCATACATGTCAGGGGTAGGGGGATACAATGGGGCCATTCGACATACAGAAAGAATATGCATTTCGCTTGTCAAAACAGAATAGCCTGTATTGACAGCATAACCTGTATTGTACATGAGTAACCGGTGCCTGGATGAAAAGGATCACACATAACATGTACGTGCGTATTTTAAGTACATGTTTAAATTCATTCAGTGTGTAAATCTGTCTCTAAAATTTAAACACGTTGGTTTACGCTGATGTGGTGATGTGGTGTAGCGCATATCGATTTGTTTGAACGCAGTGATGTCTTGAGTAACTGAACTGAACTGTCTCTGAAATTTAAAATTGTACATTGCAAGATTTCTGTAGGGGGTAAGATGTGGGTTTTGTGGAACAGACAACAAGGTATTGTCATTGACAAGTTTGAACTCTGAAATATATTTATGATATCCATCTCTCAGTCAAAGTATCTCAAAAACGTTAAATATTATCTATGTATAGTTCAGACTAAAAGTGTATTCTGAATGACCGAAAAGCAAATCCCTCCACGGGATTCAAAGCCAGTCTCCACGCCTTGAGCAATTGCCTTCTACGAATCTGACAACAACAAAAAAACACACACAAAAAAACAACCCACCCACGAGTGGAAAAATAGAAAGCAGCATTCAGAGGTGAACATACCTTCTTGCGAGCACGTCATACGATCACACAACAACACACACACGTGTTCAACGACATCCACTTACTGCAAAAGTCAGACTCGCAGACCAAACCAGTTTTGCAGAAATTTTCGTTGCCATGGCAGTAAGTTCCGATTTCCAGTTCTTTTGATCGAAAAAACAAAACAAAACAAAACAACAAGTGTTCAGCATATGAAACTCTTGATTACTATTTTCACACTCACGATACGGATTATGATATTAAGTCGAAGATGCATCATCACTGACAACACAAGAAGATTAAACTAGAACACACACACACGCGCGCGCGCGCGCGCGCGCGCTTAACCGCAGGTTCAATTCCTACACGGTCCAGGACGTTCACTCACAACTTCCCCTCACCTCTCTCTACCGGTAAAACGTATCCCTTTTTGCATTTTACTTTGCATCCTCAAGTCTAAAAAAACCCAAACAACTTTGATATAATTGAATTGATAATTAAAACTGATTTTCAGTGTGATTCTGATTCAGACACGTATGTACTAAATATTGTCAAGTCACTCACTCCAGACATAATTATTGCCTTGCCGTTAAAGCCCCGTTGTCTTGATTTTCTCTCTCTCTCTCTGTGTGTGTGTGTGTGTGTGTGTGTGTGTGTGTGTGTGCGTGCATGCGTGCCGTGTGTTGTCGATGTTGTTCGCCGATCATGCTTTTCATCAGTGTTCGCTAAGTCTGCTGCTACTACGACTACTACTTCTGATACTGCTGCTGCTGCTACTACGACTACTAATGCTGCTGCTGCAGTTGCTACTACTACTACCATTACTACTACTACTGCTACTGCTGCTGCTACTATTTCTACTACTGACTGATGTCCCTATGATGCTTCTGTAAACGACTTACTGCATATCTTATCTTCACAGTCGAGTCCCTCGCCACAATCACCGGAATTAGTGCATTTGGCCCCACTTTTCAGCTCTGAAAAGAACACGTACTGATAATTATTTACACCCACAACCTCTGGGGGTTTTCATACGATAAATTTCCTAATCAACGGTCATGTGAACTGACATCATAACGATGCCTCTTTCCGAGCTTGAACGTTTCACTTTGCTCCCGATATTGTTTCCAATGTTTGTTTTAAGAAATGATTGTGTGTGTGTGTGTTTTTTGTCTTTTTTGTTTGTTTTTTTCATTAGTTTTGTTTGTCAGTTTATTGTGTAATTGAGTTTGAGCAGATTATTTTCTTGTGGACAACGGATGAGCGGATTTCAATAAATCACATGTTAAAGTTTTGTCAGTGTTTTGGGTTCTTTTGTTTGTTTGTTTGTTTGTTTTTGTTTGTTGTTTTTTTCTTTGAGAATGCCACTCCTTGTTTAACCGGTTGGTTTTGTTGTTGTTGTTGTTTGGTTTGTTCGTTTTCTTCTTCTACCATTATATTTTTTTTATATACACATATATAGATATATAGATATAGCTACACACACACACACACACACACACACGCACACACACACACACACACACACATATATATATATATACACACACATACATGAAGAGACAGAAGAAAAAGAAGAACGAGATGAGCAATGGAGCCCTTAACATGAAGCGCTTCAGTGTTAAGTAGGTTTGTTTTTTTTTTGTTTTTTTTTTGTTTTGTTTTGTTGTTGTTGTTGTTGCAAATAACTAGTCTGAGGCTGGTAATTTCTGTGCACGTTTTCTTTGAGTGGAACACGTGTGACAGAGGAGGGAACTAAATAGCATGTGTCTTTCTACACGTCTGTCGGTTTTTGTTTACAGGAAGACAGACCCTGTATCGGCCGCCGTACTCTGGAGGTCACAACCAGGCGGCCATAAAGCCCGTAATTCTTACCCACGAGTACCAGACTGACAGATCACTATCTCCATAATGAGTCCCTGCTCTTTTGTGTTGTGCACCTGAGGATGAGGAGGAGGGTCTGAGACAGGCGCGAAACATTCACAAATGTGTTGGACAACCAAATGCCATTAGCTTGAATTACGTTTTATCCATCACTGTTGTGCAATGCTCTAAACTTTCACACACTCTCTTCCACACCAACACACTCACCCCATACACATGTGTACACTATTACAACACACAAACACACACACAAACACGCGCGCGCACGTACGCACGCACACACACGCGCGCGCGCTCATGCACGCACACTTTGTAACGAACAGAGAGTTACACAGACAGACACAGAAGCAGACATACAAACAGAAGGGGAACGACTTACTGCATGAGAAATCCTGTGAATACGGAATCATATTTGAGGGACACGTGCAGAGGCCGTCTTCACAGGTTTCAGTTTTGCAGTCACTGCCCGATTGACACTGGGACCCTGCATGCCCCGCGGGTGGAACTGTATTGCACACACACACATACACACACACACTTCCTGTCATAAATCAATGGACCACAGTTGCCATCCTTTAAAGAGCTGACCACTAATAGTTTACACCACCCTTGCGTTCTTTAGGATACCCAGGTACAAGATGGAAACATGAATATTTATAAGCTACAGCCACACTTTCTCGCCATTCATTTCTCAATTCCATTGTTTTCTGTATTTCATCATTCCATTTCAATGGCAGTTCTGAGTCATTGAACTGTGATTTTTTTCCTCAGTGCAAATAGAACACATTATGAAAACCACTGAATAAGTCGTGTTTTTAGTCAGACTATGACGAGTGGGTCACCAGCATTGACAAGACACTTTTTTAGGCAAATCGTAAATCATGTCAGGCAGATCAAAATCACTGGACTTCTCCACAAGCGATGGTTAAGTTCATGTCCAGCTTCTTGTCTCCGAACTTTTTAGAATTTTCTGTTCACCCAAACTGAAAGCTTTATATGTTTTTTGACAGGTGTAGTCATATGTTCTTCCCCTTATTGTTTTGTCGCAATCGACTTTGGTGAAGTACCTAAAATAGTGTCTTCAAAATAGTCTTTGCATGTGGCAAATGTAACTGCTGTATTTGGAATTATCATCTCTGCCAAGCAAGTATGTTGATGAATGTTAACAGTATGACATAACAATTATGAGATCGGTCCTGAACTGCCGGAGATAATGAAATCCACAGGTAGTGATGTGCTCCACATTCTTGGGAGAAAAGTATTCCCTTTTTACTGTCTGTAGAACACGAACTTTACTACAAAACTAGAAACATTCGTCATACCAGAATGGAGATATCGGCGATTTTTCCCATCCTATAAGTAAGTGGGTCCGGTCAAATTTCATATTTGCAATCGTGAAAGAGTGCGATAAAGTACGAAGCCACACTAAATTTCAAAGCAACACCTTAAAGAGTTTTGATACAGTGAGTATTGAATTTGGAAAAAAATGGCTATTTTAGCGAATTTCACAAAACTGTACTTTGAAACCCGTGTGGAATTGCAACTAATAGATTCTTATGGTTAAAACTCTTTATATGTGACATGAGATGGAGTCTCCCGTCGGTCCGACGGATGAGTAGGCAGGCAGGCTTATCTGTCGGTGTGTGTCCTCATATGGGAGAAGAGGCCGATTCTGGATGCGCAGCACTTCCCGCAGGTGTTGCAAAGGAAAACGTCTCCAGAAGTTGAGCCCTGCTTCCTTCGCTCACGCTTCTCATTAATGGCCAGCATTCTCTTGTTTTCAAAACGTCTCTATGCCACTAGAGCACAGCATCCTCCAGCGACAGTGTTTACTGATAAAGTGACGTTTTTCAAGATTACAAAAATATTTACTTACTTTTTCACCCTGAGATGTCCGTCTTGCTTTAGATCTTAAAGCTGTCCCTTCCATTTTCAATTTCCTTAATTGTATGAGCTCTTCTGTTTTCTCCTGCAATTCTCTAGCTATATTATACGACCAAACTTCCTTTTCGAGTAGTTGTATTTCCTTTTCTAACATTTCCTCTTTTTCTATTTGTTGCTTTTTCTTTCTTATTCCAAAAGTTATTGCTTTTGCTCTTATCTCCATTATCAATACATCTTAAAATGGCTTGTTGCTTATAGTAAACTGAATTTCATCATTCGGGATATTACATATGTTTTCTGGTGCGTAAGGTAATACTGCATACTGTTCCTTTATTCTCTCTATTGTTTCTTTCACTAACTTAATATAATCACTGTCTCTAAGTAAAGATGAGTTAAATTTCCAAAAAGGTTTTCTTTTGGGGTCTGTATTAAATACTAAGTCAACTTTGACTAAAGAGTAGTCACTTCTATAACCACACAAAATATCAGCGTCTTTAACATCAGTAACCAGGTTACCTGAGATCAAGAAGAAGTCAAGACGGCTTTGTTGTAAGGGAGATGGTCTCCTCCAAGTGTATCTTAAGACTTCAGTATTGAGTTCCCTCCATATATCTAGTAACTGTAAATCATCTATCATCTTTAAAACTCTTTCTTGTGCTCCCTGATTATTCACATGCTTATAATTATGATAGTCTACGTTGGGATTCATTACTAAATTCTAATCCCTTCTCATTATGACGTAAGAAATTTCTTGTTCTTCAACTTTTTTTCTGAATTTCTTAAAAAAAGAAAAACACCCATATATATATATATATATATATATATATATATATATATATATATATATATATATATGGTCATCTCTGCTAGGGCCATAAAGGTTTACCACACATCACATCTCACATCTCTCCCGTAGTCTGGGTTCAGACCGTTGGGGCACCGCTGCTGACCTGGCCACCACCCCTCTCCACTCTTCACGGTTTTCTGATTTCCTCAGGGCGTCACCGAGCGTCAAGCCTGTCCACCCCCGGATGTTGTCTTCCCATCTCTTCTTCTGCCGTCCTCTCCTTCTGCCTCCTTGTACGGTGCCTTGCAGGAACGTTTTGGCAAGACCAGATGATCGGGAGATGTGTCCATACCACCTAAGTTTGCGTTTTTTCACTATGGACAGAAGGTCTTCGTAGGGTCCAATACTTTGCTTGATTCTGTTCTTCACTTCCGTGTTAGTGATGTGGTCTCTGTAGGAGATGCCAAGTAGTCTACGAAAGCATCTCATCTCGACAGCTTGGATTCTTCTCTCGATGTCCGCAGTCAGGGTCCAAGTCTCGCAGGCGTAGAGCAATATTGATATAACCAGGGAACGCATCAGTCTGATTTTTGAGCTGAGAGCGATGTTTTTGTTGTTCCAGATGGTGTTCAGCTTGTTGAGTGCCATTGTTGTTTGGGCAATTCTCGAGAGTACTTCTGGTTTAGATCCTTCATCTGACACGATTGCTCCCAGATATTTGAAGCTGTGGACTGTTTTAAGCTTTTCGTCGTTGACTTTGATGTCAATGCTGATGCCGTTGGTGTTGTTAGTCATCAGTTTGGTTTTCTCCGCACTGATTTGCATTCCATACGATGCGGAGGCTTTGTCTAGATGTTTGACCAGGCTTGCCATTTCTTCTTCTTTTCCAGCCAGTCCATCAATGTCGTCGGCAAAACGTAGGTTTGTGATTGTTCTGCCGCCTATGCTGACTGTTCCTACATGCTCTTCCAGTGCGTCAGTCATTATTCTTTCTAAGAAGATGTTGAAGAGTGTTGGGGAGAGTAGACAGCCTTGTCTCACTCCGACTGTGGTTCTGAACCAGTCCCCGATGCTATTGTTGAGGTAGACGGCGCTGGTGGCTTTGTCATAGAGGTGCTGTACCAGTCTGATCATGTTGGCGTTGATGTTGTACAGATTCATGGTAGCCCACAAAGCTGCATGCCAGACCCTGTCAAATGCCTTCTTAAAATCAATGAAGACGTGGTAGAGGTCTTGTTGGTGTTGATGGTACCTCTCACATAGCAACCTCAAGTTGAAGATTTGTTCAGTTGTGCTCCTTCCTGGTCTGAAACCTGCCTGTTCTTCAGCAATGATGTTTTCTGCTTGTGGTTTCAGTCTGTTAAGCAGGATCTTCAACATGACTTTGCTGGGATGACTAATCAGGCTGATGGTGCGGTAGTTTTGACACTGCTGGAGATTGCCCTTTTTGGGGAGGGTGATAATCAGTGATTGTGTCCACGGTGTGGGCCATTCCCCTGTTTGCCAGATCTTGTTGCAGATTTTCAGTAGCACATCTATCATAACTTCACCCCCTGCTTGGACCAGTTCTGATGGGATGTTGTCCACTCCTGCCGATTTCCCTTTTTTCAGCGATGCTATTGCTGCCTCTATTTCTTCACGGAGTATGGGGTGATTACTGTTATCAGTGGCTGGTGGAACATTCAGTATTGCTGGATCACCTGTGGTCTGTATGTTGTATAGCTCTGAGCAGTATTCTGTCCATCGCTTTAGGATGTCTTGTTCTTCTGTTAGACATTTTCCATCCTTGGTCTGGATGTTGGACATAGTTCTACCTTGCCTTGTGTTGGTAAGTTCTTTCACAACTTGGTAGGCTTTCTTGCTGTTGTTTCTTGTCAGGTTTTCCTCTATGTCCTGGCATTTTCCTTCAATCCAATTCTCCCTTGCCTTCTTCATGCTTCTCTTGATTTCGGTGTTAACTGCTTTGTACTGTTTTGCCCCTTCTTCATTCTTTTTCTTTTTCAGGTCTCTACGTTTGTCACACAGCTGTAGGATGTCGTCCGTGACCCAGGGCTTCTTTTTGATGCGTTGTTTTCCAAGAGTTGTTTGGGCTGTTTCAGTTACAGCTGCGTTGAAGTCGCTTACAAGTGTATCCAGGTCGGCGTCATCTGCATCGAGAGTGATGAGTGGCGCGAATTTCCCACCAATCATGGCTTGGAATGCCTCTTGTACTTCAGGATCTTTCAATTTTTCCAGGTCGAACTTCAGTCTTGAGAAGCTTTGTTTCCTTGTTTTCTTCAGTTGGAGTTTGAAGGTCATCATTACCAAGTCGTGGTCACTTGCAATGTCAGCTCCTGGGAAACTTCTTGTCTTGGCAATGTTCACGCTAGACTGGAAACGCTTCTTTACCATGATGTAGTCTATTTGGTTGTGGTGATCTCCTCCAGGGCTGTGCCATGTCCATCTTCTGGATGCTTTGTGTGGTCCAAATGTGTTTGTTATCTTCAGGTTGGTGAAGCAGGCAAATTCCAGGAGTCTCAAACCTCTTTCATTTGTAGCGTTGTTACCATATCGTCCACATGTGCCCTTCCAGGTGTTGTAGGAGTCTTCTCCGATCTTGGCGTTCCAGTCACCTTGTACTACTATGATGTCTTTCTTTGGTGTCTGATCAAGGGTTTCTTGTAGTTGTTCGTAGAACTCCTCAACTTCATCATCGCTGTGATCAGATGTTGGAGCATATGCTTGTATGATGGTGATGTTGAATGGGGATGCCCTCAGGCGGATGGTAGTGAGCCTGCTGGATATTGGTCGGCAGCCCATGACAGTGTTAACAATGTCTTTGTGGATCAGGAACCCTACTCCATGTTCGTGTTTGTCCTCTCTACCACTGTAAAATAGTCTGTGGCCTTCAAGTGTGGGTATTTCACCGATGTTTTTCCATCGTGTTTCACAGAGTCCTAGGATGTGCCAGCGATATTTGTTCATTGCATGTGTCAGTTCTTCCAATTTTCCTGGCGTCCTTAGTGTTCTGACATTCCACGTGCCAATAGAGATGTTGTTCCTGGCCCGGAGCTTGTTGTGTGGTCCACCAGTAGCACATTTGTCACCTCCACCCTGGTTTGCAATGGAAGGCGCGGTCCTTGTTGACCCGGGCGACGACCGAGCCGGTATGGGTTGAGTAGTGGTCGTCATTCATGCGGTGAGTCTTGGGCAGAAAAGCATGGCGGAGCCCATCCCTCTCCATGCTAGACTGGTCTAGCTGCGGCTTTCCTTGATTGGAGAGGCCGAGATCTAGTTTTGATATAGCGCCAGTTGCTCGCTCCCGTGCCGCGTCGGTTGAAACAACCTGCACCGTGTCCCCCTGAGGAAACACCCATGTGTTTCCAATAGAAGGTTTACCAATAGAATTTAAATATCAAATATGTTTAAGACCAAAATGATATAATTACCATGAGTATCTGAAATGAGTTTTTTTGTTTTTTGTTTTTTTAATTTTGAACTGAAAGTTGTTATTCAGCAAGACAGCAACTCCTCGTGACAGAGAATTATTAGATTAAAAAACACATTCATAACCCCATTCAGCCCTTATTTGTCTCTCCATCTTTTTTGTAAAGTGTGTATCTTGTATGTATATATATATATATATATATATATATATATATATATATATATATATATATATACATATATATATATATGTATATATATATATATATATATATATATATATAAAGACTCAATGTTGTTTTTGTCTTAAGTATTGTAAAACATCTTTCCTTTCTTGAAAAGAACCTAGCCCCTGGCAATTCAAGGATGATATCTTTAGACTATTTGTGAATGAACTGTGTATTAGACCACACATATTGCACCGTTAATATTTCAAAAACAAAGTTTTCCACCTGTACCATCTTTTCTAATCTAAGAAAAAAAAAAATAAAAAAAAATAAAAAAGGATAATGAATTCCTTGTTCTGTACAAACTGAAGCACCAGACACTCAAATATTTGGAGAAAATCAAAGGAAATATACGAAAAAGAAAGAAACAAGACAAAATATTGCCCATTCACACAAAAATACACATACATTGGCACAGAAGTAAAAACAAACAAACAAAGAAAAACAACAACAACAAGAACAAAAACAGACACCTGTTTCCCTCTGACCCTCCTTGGCGATCAGGGAACACAACATCGCACAACTTTTCATGTATGATTTCATAAAGCCATATTTCATGAGAAAAAAAAATCCCTTCCATTCTCCATATTTTTTACAAGTTGTGTGTGTGTGTGTGTGTGTGTGTGTGTTTGTACCTCTATGCGCGTGTGTGTATAAAACTTGTAAAAGTCGCGCGAACGATTTTGTCTTCCCTTTTTCTCTCTTTTTCCAGATTTTTGAACAAGTTAGCAAAACTCAAAACAACTAAGGCAATATTCACATGACATTCGTGCCAGTATGGTCTGATTTCTTAACTCACTCGGAGATCCCGAACCATCAAGGGAACCTCGAGCACGTGCAACACAACCTTCCCTCACTCTGCCCGCAGTCACCTTACTGTACAAGTTCGCGCGAACGTGTGTGTGTGTGTGTGTGTGTGTGTGTTGCGGGAACGAAAACATACAAAATCAGCTAAAATGCTCTGACATCCAACCACAGTATGTGACACAACTTTGAGTATTAGCCATAATTACTTTTACCCATTGAATAAAGTCGGTTCCAAAGCCAAATTTCTTAAAATCACCAATCATAAAATCCTTTTAAATTCTATAAAATGCCTGTGTTTAAATGATCTTTAACATGCGTATTTGATCTTCTGAGTACATATACACACGAAGGGGGGTCAGGCACAAGCTGGTCTGCACATATGTTGACCTGGGAGATCGGAAAAACTTCCACACTTTACCCACCAGGCGCCGTTACACACATCCGCTTGTGTGCAAAACAAATGGTTGAGTACCACAGCCAGATTGACTATATTATTGTGAAGAACCAAAACAGGACTGGCAACGATATACCTATAACAAGGTCATTCCTACAAGCTGATCTTGGCAGTGATAACGTCTTTTCTTTGATAATCTTTAAAGTACAGTCAAGGAAGAGAAACAGAGGAAATACAGCCATCTCAAATTCGGTGTCAGTTTGCTGAGTTTTTCAAGGAAGTTTGATCATCCAGTTAAATCCAAGAGAAGGGCTACATCGGGATTCGAACCCAGACCCTCACTGACACATTACTGGCAGGGTCTAAACCGTTCTGCAAACTTTCTCCTTGACGGATCAATTTAGCACCCTTTGCTTCTTTTTTTTTTTTATTTTAATCCAAACTAAAATATGTACAGTCAAATCATGACACAGTTCACATATCAATCTAGAATGAAAGGCCAGTTTGGTTTAATTCCATACATCACAGAAAACGTTATGAATATATCATATTTTCAGTTGCCTAAATGTTCTGAATCCAATTCTGCAATTTATCAGACGCTACCAACAAACATTTTAAGATAACTACACAACCACACTTAAACTTCACCAAACATGTCCATATCAAAACAAACACGCACATTCGAAACCCACTTCTTTTTACCGTTTTCACTAAATCATTTGCTTTGCACAGTGATCTAAAATCTTTCAATCCAATATTCCTCACTGGAAGACAATAAACAAACTGCAGAATGAACACGGATGATTTGTTCCATCATTCGCCAAGTCATATGGAGTCCATGACAAGCAAATGGACACGGACATAGGGCGAAAGACAGAGATGAAAGTAAGACCAGTATTATGACAGGCATTCAGACATTGTGAAGACAGACGTTGGAAGAGCCAGTCAGGCAGACAGACAGACAGAAGTGAAAGAAAGACTTCCAGTCAGACAGACAGACAGACAGACAGAAGTGAAAGAAAGACTTCCAGTCAGATAGACAGACAGAAATGAAAGAAAGATTTCCAGTCAGACAGACAGAAGTGAAAGAAAGACTTCCAGTCAGACAGACAGACAGACAGACAGACAGAAATGAAAGAAAGACTTCCAGTCAGACAGACAGAAATGAAAGAAAGACTTCCAGTCAGACAGACAGAAGTGAAAGAAAGACTTCCAGTCAGACAGACAGAAATGAAAGAAAGACTTCCAGTCAGACAGACAGAAATGAAAGAAAGACTTCCAGTCAGACAGACAGACAGACAGAAATGAAAGAAAGACTTCCAGTCAGACAGACAGACAGACAGAAGTGAAAGAAAGACTTCCAGTCAGACAGACAGACAGAAATGAAAGAAAGACTTCCAGTCAGACAGACAGACAGAAGTGAAAGAAAGACTTCCAGTCAGACAGACAGACAGAAATGAAAGAAAGACTTCCAGTCAGACTGACAACGGTATCAACAGAAAGACAGACGGTGCACAAGAGTGACACTGATGTCTTACCGCAACGGCCTTGATGAGCAGTGCCGATGCCGGCCGTGCAGGCACACTTATGATTGACACAAGTACTTCCCGCAGTGCACTGACTGGTCTCCTCACATTTCAAACCAACTTTGATCCCTTCAAACAGAGAATGGTCATTATTGTTATTGTTATAGGCCCAACATTCAGGTTATATTACAGACTAACATTAGTTTTCAGTGGGCCAAGGTGAGAGCTGAATTATCAATAGTTTCTCCATTGCAACGGGAGCTTAGTCTTTTGTGAAGGACTATGACTATCAAACTAGGAGGCAAGATTGCACTGGCTCTTAGTGCTGCAGCCTTGGGGTCTAGTTGACTTTTGGGAATCATTCCAACGCCGACCGGGCTAAAACACTCTTGGTCGAGAGAGTGGGGATGTAACTTGGGCAAGACACTTTCCACTTGCCCAAATATTCGGGACAGTATTTGCCTCCTCTGCTGTTCTGGTAGTCATAGTCATTCTTATCATTCTTCTTCTCCTATCATCATTATTATTATCATTATCATCATTATCACTTTTTACGGGTGGAAAAGACACTCCTCTACCAGTATCTGTTCATAAGCTGTTACCCAACTGCTCCACCGCAACACCCAGACCATCTTTGAAGTATGTGCCCTTGCTAATAATCACCTTGCTCACATTAAACACGTGCATTGATTCTTTTCAACATCCAGCAGAAGTACGACTGGACATGTGTGCATTAATTTGTATGGACGGCAATCGAGTCGACCGTGTGGGACAATCGATCTATTTTCTGACGTGTTGGTGTAATTTTAACAATAATCACTTCAGACAAGGCAACTTCTTTCCACAAAATTAAGAACAGCGGATCGGAGCATTTCCAACCCTGAACTTTTCCAATACAATGTCTCCTTCATAACTCAAGTCACGATGACCAGAGGGGGTGTACACAACCTGAGTCACTGACGGTAAAATCAGAGCATGTTTGAACCTCCCTTACCACTGTATTTCCAGCACAAACGCCGAAAATGTTCAGCGCAAGAACTGGTAAAAACACCCATGAGAGAATGAAAAAAAAAATATATATATATAAATCTCTCAAAATGATCGCTGATCATTGCTCCACCCGTCGATCTCCACCAAGGTGGACTTTACAAATTTCTTCTCTGGAAGGAACATCATCACATTCGCCGACTGGAATAAAAGAATATGCAGAGACAGGTTGGAAAACTGGAAGAATTGACCACTGAGTTGGACAAACATACCTGGCACATTAAGATCTTCAGAAAAAAAAAGGGATAAATGGCATATCCTGTACTATTGTGAGGAAGAGGACAGACGTGTACATGGTGCAGTGTTTCTTAGTCAAGAAGGACGTAGGAATACATAACAGGGATACTGCCCAGTTTCCAGCAGGTTCATATCCATCCGCGTGTGAAACATCACGTTAGTGCACACGTATGCCTTTAAATCAGAGTATGTTGATGTCAAGATTGAGAAATTATACTTCACAAGGACATCAATATAAAGCTGAAAAGAAACAAAGTCATCCTTCAGGACGACTGGAATGCAAAGGCTGGCACACATGCCCAAGAAGACTTGCGGGAGTTCTACAACCCCTGCTGTAACGAGAATCTCAAAGATACAGGAGAATCCACCATTGATATAAAATGACTTTGTTTCTTGTTTACAGAAGTTACACACTTGGTGAGCATATAACATCCCAACAATGATAAATGACACTCCTAAAACGGTCAGTGAAATAGCCAGACATACTATAATTATTCTTGTGCAGAACTGGAACAGGTCTGGCATCAATGGAGCTAAAACAACGATGTTCTCAGGATTGTTAACTAGATGTATACACAGAGGCAGGCTATGAAGGGAAAAAAAACGATGGAAAAAACATTACAAAATCGTGAGTTGAAAAGCAATCAACAGTTCTGCGTGGCGACCCAATGAGTCATCTCAGAGAAGAAAAAAAGAAGAAAAAAAGAAGACGCATAAGCTTGCAATGTTAAAGTTTACCACGGACACACAGACACAGTCACATAAACAGAAAGTCGCACACACGCATGCACATACCCCACCACACACACAAACACTCTCTCTCTCTCTCTCTCTCTCTCTCTCTCACACACACACACACACACACACACACACACACACGTGCACCACGAAGGCAGGGTTATAACACTGACTCATTGGTGTCAATAACTGCACCATGTCAAACTGGTGCCTACCAGGTCGATCCCAAGGCTTATGCTGCCTCACATGGTGCTTCCGCACTACAAGGGATCCTACCCTGCAGGAATCAGAGAAATTGTTTGATCAGGCTTCCTCAGACGCTGAAGAAAGTGCAGGGGTTGCCACCTCACCTCTTTCTACTCATTCAGCTTCGGACGAGGCCGAAATCAACTCTGATCTTGTTATGTTAGAACTTAACCTAACAGAGTATCCCATGTGGAGCGTCTCTGTCTACGTTAAACCCCTCCTTTGTAGCAAACCTGCTGCTCCCGCGCCACAAGGCTGCTTAGGCTCCTGGAGATGGATCAAGAGTGTCAGAATATGCCTGCCCATGGTGGGGGTGCCACCTCTACGCCTCCTACTCCCCACCTGGTAAAAAGTCTTTGGTGCCGGCAGTTCTCCCGTGGGAAGGTATTTAAAGAGGATTTTACAAAATGAAGCATCTGAATATTTGTATACCACCTACATTTTAGGGAAAAGGAACTTCCATTTCAGGACCCTTGGCTAGTCCCTCTTCCGGGCCCCACCACTAACTAGCCAGTATATTTGGCTGACTGGGATAAGGTGGCCTGCCACTATCTTTCCGAGGTCTCCACAGCCTCTGACACCTTCCTACACAGGCCCATCGTGCTGCAGGAAGACGGCCCAGAACACTCAGGTACAGAGTCACCTCATGCAGAAGTCTCTGGGCTCCTTCAGCGACTCTTTTGTTGGCTTTGGGGTGGCTTTGAGTCTGCCAACAGAGGCGTTTATTTGCCCACCTTTTAATTCTCTTCTTGCCTGTAACGGTACGTTTATCCGCTGGTATAGCGTCCCCCAGCCTTGAGAACCATCCCGGCATAACAGCACCTGTATTCGGGCGTCAGGCCTTCC
>NC_134910.1:5310487-5385487 GCF_041734735.1 Babylonia areolata | reverse complement strand
ACTCTTTTCAGCCACAGGGGAGCGACAAAGTGACAAGCTGATTCCTACTAAGCTCACACTTCTCAAGATCGCCGTGGACTTCTGTAGGTTAAGAGGCCACCAGGCCGGATCCTCACTGTGCAGCATTAGCTAAGTAGTGACTGAGTCAGCAACAGCCCCAGCCTTAATGGCGCAAGACACTTCCGTTTCGGGCACACCAATTTGTAGGAAGCTGGGCCAAAAGCAGCACTCCTAATGGCTATGCTGCAATGCAGCACCTTCTCTCAGGCCTAAAGATACATCAGCTGATTGAATCCATGAGTACTTGAGGTGCAGGCCATTTGGCTACCTTTCAATACTCTGTGCCTCTTCAACATGTTCGGAAGACAGCCTTCTGGCGTTCGGAGATTCCATTCATCAACATTTCTCTCGGAAATTCCCAAATGAGCAGAGAATCTTAATGTGCCAGGTATGTGTGTCCAACTCATTGGCTTACGGTTCCAAGTAGATTCCTGTTGTCGTGCCTAACATAGCTGTTACTGTTACTAAGGCTCTCAGTGCGAACCAATAAAGCTTTACCCTTCTCCTTTTGCTTTCAGTTCTGCGTTACTCTGACATGGCACAGTCTGTGACACGAAAAAGGGCAGTTTGTATTAAACACACTTTTTTTGCCGTACGCAATTGCAAGCCCGTCCTTCCCCGCTGTTCTTGTCGAAGATCACAATGACTATTATTTGTGGGCCACGGTTGTTAGCCCTAGTCTTGCATCAGTTTGATGTGTTAAGTATGTTAAACCAAACAGAAAGTATAATTATGTTCTCAATGCATTTGAAAGAATAGAATAGTAAAAGTAACATATATGTGAATAGAATAGTAAAACTAATATATATATATATATATATATATGTGTGTGTGTGTGTGTGTGTGTGTGTGTGTGTGTGTGTGTAACACACACACACATACACGCATACATATATATATATATATATATATATATATATATATAGATAGATAGATAGATAGATATACAGGGAGAGAGTATCTATTTATCTATGTGTGTGTGTATGTGTATATATATATATATATATATATATATATATATATATATATATATATATCGAGAGAGAGAGAGAGAGAGAGAGAGAGAGAGAGAGAGAGATGGAGGGGGGGACGTTTGCATCTCAAAATATCTGTTGAAGCCTTGCATATTTATTATTAAAAATCTAGCCTGAGGCGAAATTTCATCATCATCATCATTATCACAACCATCACCATCATCATGACTGTAATTAATAGCAAAAATCATAGTATCAGGAGTAAGGGTACAGGGCGAGTAGTGGTTGTTGTAGTAGCGGCAGTGAAGTAGTAGTAGTAGCTGTCGTAAATGTAAATATATATTTTTGCAAACTACTGGCAAAAAGAAATGAAAAAGAAAAAAGAAAAAAAAAGAACACTCACCACATCGCTTATAAAGGTCACAGTTAGCAATTTCGGGACAATCTGTTTGGACTTTGCAGGCACCACCCAACGTGCGTCCTGAAACGTACAAACACAAACACACACACACACGCACACGCACTCACGCACACACATGCGCGCGTGCACACACACACACACACGTTTGTGAGTGCATCATGCCTTTATGTTATTCAACCGAACCCCTACATTCAGTCTCATCAAATTAGCACCATGTCATGTGGATCAGTGCATATGCATTGAGTCAGATCTATGAAGTGACAAATCCAAAGTGCACAAATGTTTAATAATTAAACTGACCGCATAAAAAAAAAGTAAATCACGACTAAATCTGAAATATAATTGAAAAAAACAACAACAACAACAAAAACACAACAACATGATTGTTGAGAGGTGAGATAATGATGTGATGTCGTTTTCAGTATAACGTTTCGAATTCATTTTGAAACAGAAGTGTTTTATTTTAGAGTCGTAGATAGGTTACCAAACACATAGGCCGGTATATAGTTACATACACTCACTTTGCAAACACAAATGAAATGAAATGAAATGAAATTATGGTGCTTACAGCCTCGCCGACCACTAAGGCCATCTCAAGGCTATCGCCGCGTTAATAACTACTACAAGGATTAAAAAAAAACAAAAACAAAAAACAATTAAAACGAGTCACCACTTCAAACTTTCCACTCCAAAGTTTAAAAAAAAACTTCCATAGTTTAAAACCTTCAAATCTGGTTAAAAATGTTCACTTCTTTTAAGAAGTCCATCAGCGCCCACGGAGGGACATCACGAAACAAAGTCTTCAAAGAAACCGCCGTGTAATGTCTGCGTCTAACGTCATGCAGATCCCAACAGTCAAGGAGCACGTGTTTCACGGTGAGAGGCTCATCACAGGGAATACATCGAGGGGCCTCTTCCCCCTTCAACAAGTAAGAATGAGTAAAAAAAAGTGTGCCCCACACGCAGTCTGCACAGCACAGACTCCTCCTTTCTGTTCTTCACCCCCGAAGGGAGGGTCTCTTTTAGGTCTGGACGGATCTGGAAGAGCTTGTTGTCCGTCTGGGAGCTCCACTCCTCTTGCCAAAGATCCTTAACGTAAGTGTTCACCTTCCGCTTCATGTCTGTGTATGGTACAAAGGATCTGGATAATTCTTTCTTTACAGCGTTCCTGGCCAGCAGGTCCGCCCTTTCGTTACCACGAATGCCAACATGTCCGGGAACCCAGGCCAACATAACCTCGTATGCTTTCTTCATTGTGAGAGTAAAAGTTTCATAAAATTCCAGCAGTTTGGGATGAGTGATATTCCTGCAGGCGATCGCCTCCAGGGCTGACAAGGAGTCGGAAAAGATCATGAATCTCTTTTGTTTCGAAGAGAGAACCATTTTTACCGCCAGAACCAGTGCGGTCAGTTCCGCAGTGTACACCGAGCTGTCAGACAGGATGTGTTCCGTTGAGGGCCGGTCAGGAAAGGCGGGACAGAACGCAGATGCAGCGACTCCGTCCTCTGACTTGGAACCGTCAGTGAAGATACTTTGAAAAGTGGGGAATTTGTGGCAGAGTTCCGAAAAGTAAGTTCTGTAGGCCAGAGAACTGGTGGAGTCTTTACAGTATGAGGCCAGATCGAATCGGACCTCAGGTGTTCTAAAGGTTCACGGAGTGCTGTCAGGGAACTTAGAGAAATCTGAGATGCCACCGACATCCAGATCGGCATTTTCTAAGTGTGGCTGAATGTGGAGTCCGAGATGAGGTATGCAGTTTGGGTTGTCTTTAAATTTCTTATCGAAAGGGTTGTTGAATACAGCGTCGTAAGCAGGGTTTGTAGGTTCAGAAAACAATTTCAAATAATAGTTTAGGGTTAGCTTCAGTCTGCGGTTGGAGAGAGGCGGTTCCCCCGCCTCTGCGTACAGGCTGTGCACAGGGGTGGTGCGGAAAGCACCTAAGCTGAGACGGAGCCCTTGATGGTGTATAGGGTCCAACAGTTTTAGGTAAGATGGTATGGCCGAGCCGTATACTACACTTCCGTAATCCAGTTTGGACCGGACCAGGGCTCTGTAGAGGTGCAAGAGAGTTCTCTTATCAGCACCCCAGTCCATGTGTGCTACAACTCGAATGATGTTCAGGGCTTTTTGGCAAGATATTTTCAGCTGTTTAATATGGCTGAGGAAGTTCAGCTTCTGATCAAAGACGACCCCTAAAAATTTGGCTTCCTTGACTGCCGGGATGGTGGATTTTCCCAGACGGATTTCAGGGTCCAGATAGAACTGGCGAAAATTATGAAAATGAATACACTCAGTTTTGGAGGACGAAAATGGGAAGCCATTCTCCTCTGCCCAACACTGGATTTTGTTGACGCAGAGCTGAAGCCGTCGCTGGATGCTGGCATACGTGCTGCCAGTTGCATATAAGGCAAAATCGTCCACGAACAGCGAGCTGTCCGATCCCTTCTGAACGGATTGAATGATGTCATTAATTTTGATGCTGAAGAGAGCCGGCGACAGGATGCTCCCTTGTGGGACACCCAGCTCCTGCTCGTGAATGTCAGACAGGGTGGTGCCGACCCTCACCTGGAATTGTCTGTCTTGCAAAAAATTGTGGATGAACTGGGGCAGGTGTCCTCGGAAGCCGAGCTTGTGCAGGTTCGAAAGGATTCCAAATTTCCAGGTGGTATCGTAAGTTTTCTCCAAGTCAAAAAATATGACAACCACATGCTGTTTGTTTACAAAGGCATTTCTTACAGTGGTTTCCAGACGAAGCAGATGGTCAACGGTATAGCGATGCTTGCGGAAACCACACTGTTCTTTCGCCAGAAGGCCGTCGGTCTCTAGTTTCCACATCAGTCTACCGTTGACCATCTTCTCCATCAGTTTGCAGATGCAGCTGGTCAGTGCTATTGGGCGGTAGTTGGAGGGGTTCGAGGGGTCTTTTCCCGGTTTCGGCAGCGGGATTATGAGGGCTTTCCGCCAGGAGGGTGGAAAAAAGCCTGTGATCCAGATGTGGTTATAAACTTTGCGTTTGATATCAACGCTGACTCCTGGGAGGAATCTGCAGTGGACCGTGACAAATGGCGCACTGCTGTGCACAAAGGCGCCAAGTTGTGCGAGGTCAACAGGACTGCTGCAGCTGTTCAGAAGAGGCAGGCCAGAAAGTCACGGGCAAACAAGCCCCCTGACAATGATATGCCTGTCTTTGTCTGCCCCAACTGTCAGCGAACATTTCGTGCGCAGATTGGACTATTCAGCCATCTGCGCATTCACAGATAGATTCATGTGCATCCTCCCCCCCCCCACCCCACCACCACCCTCCCCCCATCCCCCAGCTGGATGACAACGATGGTCATCATCGATCTCGATGGACACACCACCACCATAAACTTTGAGCAGGGTGTCCAGACAGGTTTCGGGAAGATGCTTTAAGAGTTTATAATGGACCTCGTCCATTCCTGGACAGGAATCCGTACAGGTCTGAAGGGCAGATTTAAGTTCATTCATTGTGAAAGGAAGGTTGTAATTCTCTGTGTTTTCTGACAGGTTTTTGGTTTTAAGAAACCGAGCAGATTTGTTAGCAGATCTCGAGTTTTGTTCAATTGTGGAGGCAAGCAAATTAGCAACTGCTTTCTTCTCTGTGACCAGAGCGTCTGAAAGTTTAAGATGATGAAAGGTTGGGCATACGTTTTTGCCCTTAATTCTTTTTAAACCCTCCACACTTTCTTCTTGGGTGTGTTGGAGGTTAAGGAAGAGCAAAAATCTCTCCATGACTTTCTCTGGCTCTTTTTAAAAACATACCTGGCTTTCACCCTCAGCTGTTGATGGGTTCGAACGCTATCGGTCTCCGGTCTCCGAAAGACGCGTCGCTGCGCTCTCTTCCGAGACTTACGGGCCTCCCGACATTCCGCGTTGAACCAGGGCGTTCTTGGCACCTGAGGCTTGGAGGTAGACGATGGGACTGCTGCTTTGGCGCAATCTAAAACGATCCGAGTCAGAGTGTCAGCAGGGTCCTTGCTTTTCAATACTGTTTCTTCCTGCAGCTCCGCTCTTATCTTCATGGTAAAAATTCCCCAGTCTGCTTTGTCATAGTGCAGGCGGTCAGGCAGAGAGTCACCTTCTCCATCTGTGGGGCGGAGGACGACAGGAAAGTGGTCACTCCCGTGCAGATCGTTGTGCACTTTCCACTCGTAGTCCAGGACCAACGATGGATCGCAGACCGACAGATCTAAACACGAGAGCTTTCCAGAGGACAGATGAAGGTAAGTGGGAGACTTGTCGTTAAGACAACACAAGTCCATATCGGAAAGAAGGTTTTCCAAGAGAAGACCTCGGGCTGATGTCATCTCACTTCCCCAGAGCGGGGAGTGTCCATTGAAGTCGCCCAACAGTAAAAACGGACGTGGGAGCTGGTCATGAGGTCCTGTCTCAGAACACGGACGGCAGGAGGAAGGTACAGAGAGCAGACAGTGATGGTTTTCTCAAGTGTGACTCTGACTGCCACCGCCTGTAAAGGGGTGCTTAAAGGAACTGTACTGTATAAAAGGGACTTGCGTATAAAAAGAGCGACACCTCCCGTCAATCCCTCTTGCTTTGGTTGAGCGGGTTTAAAAACGGAGTTAAAACCAGAGAGAGATAAAACCTTGCCATCTCTTTGCAGAGTCTCCTGCAGCGCCAGCACTGAAGGTTTCAAAGCACAACAAAGCAGCTGAAGTTCCTGTATATTGGCGAAGAACCCCCGGATGTTCCAGTGGATCACTGCCATTAAAAAGGTTAAAAAAAGTAAAGCAGCAGCCTAATCCATCGCTACCTCCTGCTCCTCTGCTTGCGGTGGCTCAAGGTCAGCTAAGATACCGTATCTATTTTTTGAACTGGATTTTGAATATCCACCACCTCGGCTCTTCCCGATCCCGCCGAGGTCGCAACCCTCCCCTCCTTGAGTTTTGGAGGTACGGGGGGTTTCTGGCCACTTCTGCCAGCCCGAGGGCCAGGCAGACGATTGGCAGGGCGAGGGGGGGCCAGGGGGTGGGGTGGGGCGGGAGGCGGACAACGTGCCTCCGCCCGAGGCTTTCCGCTCCCGCCCAGCAGCCCCTGAGGACTGCCGCACAGTATGGGAACGGGTGGACACGGCGCCTCCACCCAAGGCCAATGGTTCTAACGAGGTAGGCACGTCGTCCGTCTGCGTCCCTGTGGACGTCGTCTGGACCGCGACGTCCACCATCCTGGGTCTAACGACAGAGGCGTAAGACGCCTTAGGCGACGCGGCCTCCACCTGTTTCCTTGCCTCAAAGAACGATATCTTCTTTTCTGTCTTCACCTTCTGGGTTTCCTTTTCCTTTCTCCAGGCGGGGCAGTCTCGATGAGGACGGGTGGCCGCCTCCGCAGTTCACACAACGGGCTGGACTGACGCAATCGCCCTGGTGCGCCGCCTTTGAACAGGTGCCACACGCCTCTTCCTCCTTACATCGGTCCCGCACGTGTCCAAATTTCTGGCATTTGAAACATCTTAGAGGGGACGGCACGTACAGGCCTACACTCACCATCAGGTATCCGACTCGAATGTCCCTTGGGACATTCGGGCAGCAGAAGGTGAGGAAAAAAGTGTTGGTCGAGACTCTGTCTGACCCCTTCTTCACTGTCACCCTGTACACGTCGGTAACTCCCTGAGAGGACAGCTCGCTCTTGATCTCAGCTTCAGACACTCCTTTCAACTCCGGGCATCTGATGACCCCCTTTGAGCAGTTGAGACCTTTGTGAGGGGAAACCCTCACCGCCCTATCCACAAAAATGGTCGCCTTGAGCAGAAGCTGTGTCTGCCTTTTAGACTCTGTCTCCACTAAAAACGCTCTGCTCCTCAGCCTCTTGATAGATTTCAGCGATCCTGCCAGACACTGAAAGCCCTTCTGGATAGCGAAGGGGCTGAGAGCCGACAAGGGCTTGTCATCAGCGCCCTCCCTCACAAGCCACGACGGCCAAAATCCAGAGGTCTCAACGACCTCCGAATCCGAGTCCGAATCGTCTGTTCCTTGTCTTCTTCTTTTTGCGAATTTAGGGGGGTGTATTTGTTTAGAATTCACGTTTAAATAATTGTATATTCATCCCTCCCTTACCCACCCACCATGGGGTCCAACTTAGGGGCCAGGGTCAAGGGAACACCAGCTTGACCCCTTCCAGGTTTCGGGAGGGATATACGACCAACAGCCTAACGTGTTCCACCCCAATCATGCCCAGCTCCTGGGGACAGAGAACCGAGCACTACGGGGGTTATCTTCGTTAGCCTCTAAACTGTCAGTCTTGACCCAGCCCCACGAAGAGGTAGCCGATTGACACACACGGGCCAATGTGTGCCGCCTGTCTTAGGAGAGGTCCGAGCCAAAGGGATGTGTTGAGAGCAGCATGCTCTCTCAATCTCCATGATCTCATTCCCCTCCATCACAGGTCGCGCTGCACGGCAAACACGGCGGGCCTGAAGAAGGCTGCAGAGAAAAAAGAATGTGGAAAAGAAGGCTTGATGGGGAGCTGAGGACAGAAAAGAGGCGGTAAAAAGAAGAATAGAGAATAGCAAAAGGGTCAGTGGGTCACGTTTAGTTTGGGCCTCACTCACGACCCGTTCAGCATGGGAAGCCCTATCAGGGACATCAGTACAAAAACCACCACTTATTCAGCCCTAACAGCAACGATGGCTATGTAGGCTGTCAATTAAGACCTGGGACCAGAGCAGCAAAACCCCAGGAAGCACTGATGCCCCCACCGACATAGCTCGCTCGATCACTGGCCACTAAGCCTCCCAACCAAGACAAGGTAGTGACCCTCCCATGAGGGGGTCAAGAGAACACCAGTCTGACCCCCTCCAGGTTTCGGGAGGTTGCAAACACAAATTAGCTGATAGAATCATTGCATATTCATAACAGCAAGTAACATACTGCATGTTGAAAAAGAAGAAAAAAAAAGAAAAAAAGAATGAAAACAAGAGATGCAAGGCCTTCAAGACACACTTGTGATACACTATAAAAAAAAAAAAATCTAATCGTTAACATGTGTTAAGTCCTAACCAGATTCGAACCCCACGTGTTCGGATGAGAAGAAACTGCCTTATCCATTACACTATCGTGGCTCCTTAACTGACGTTCTAAAATTTAATATTTGAACATACTTTTTTAAAGGGCGATAAATCAATTGCGGTATTCGCAGTGAGAACGCTGTTTAAATCATTAATGGCTATCGCCACAATCACACTGCAGCATTTAGCCGTTTTCACAAGATCTAGATAGATGTACAAGTCTAGTTACACCCACCGGGAATGTAGTACGACACGGTCGATTCAATTTCTCTTTTATGTTCATTCTAGTTTTATAGTTTTAAAGTTGATATGAAAATTTAGTATTTTGTTAAACTAATAACGTAGAGCCAAGTACAAGTACTTCTAAACGTCGTAAGAAGTGGAAAGGACTTCATTTTGAGAAAAGTCAAGACTGGAAATTTTTTCGTTTCATCGTGATCAGTTCAAGGGTATTAACTCGCATGGTTTATAATTTTTAACTGTGAATTCTGTGGATATTTTTATGGCAATTTGGGGCATAATCCAGTAAGTGATGAGGCGTTCACAAATCTTTCTCTGAATGAATATCTAACGGTCTCCTTCTCCAACTTTCCCTCACATGTTATCATGTATTGTCCATTGAATATAGGACTGAACGGGCAGGTCAACAACTTGAAACAAAATGGCGTCGTTCGCGTTCGCGAAGAATATGAGCACGCGCTTTGAATGTGTATAAGTATGTGTACGCAATTGATTTTTGCCCATGACCTTCAGGGCTCAGCCAACAGATCTGTAAAGTCCACTCGTCATATTGATTTTAGTATTTTCTGAAAAAAGACCACTTGGGCGAATAAACATAGTGAAAGCCCTGTACACTGAGAGTAAAACACACAAGCTTTTTATGTATTGAGTATAATTTAAAAATGTAATGTTTAAGATGAGAAAGATCAGTTTAAAGCAAATTAAGTCCCCTAGAATTAATTACAGAGTAATTACTTTACTATCTGCACCAAAACGTTTGCAAAATAAATAAAACTTCCATGCTTAGCAAAAGAAGTTCCTGTTTGAACAAAAATGATAATAATGGCTGCTCTTGTTGTTGTGTCAGAATATCAGATCAAAATGCCAAGTTTAGAGAATACAAAAAATATAAATATAACAGTAAATGCAGTTTGCATATAATTAGGCTTCATTTTTTATTTTTTTTGTGCCCATCCCAGAGGTGCAATATTGTTTTAAACAAAATGACTGGAAAGAACTGAATTTTTCCTATTTTTATGCCTAATTTGGTGTCAACTGACAAAGTATTTCCAGAGAAAATGTCAATGTTAAAGTTTACCACGGACACACACACACACACACAACCGAACACTGGGTTAAAACATAGACTCACTTTGTTTACATAAGTGAGTCAAAAAAGTGTGTGTGTGTGTGTGTGTGTGTGTGTGTGTGTGTGTGTGTTCATGGAGACTTGTGTTACAAACACACTTACTGCACTTCTTTGATCGAGAGCCACAGTGATCCCCACTCAAGCATTCGTTTCCCAGTTTGTTTTCTTTACAAGGTTGATTCAGCAACCAGTCTGAGTGCAAACACATAAACAAGAAAGCAAAGCCATCAAGACTCGGGTGTGTTACACACTAGATCGAGAAAAAATAATTGTGGAAACAAAAAGCTTCAGTTTCAGTTTTCAGGTTGTCAAGGCGGCGTCGCTGCATTTGTACATAATGTATGTACGCTTCATCACACCTGCTAGGCATATGCTCGAGTGCATGCATATATATTTGTGTACCAACAGAGAGGGAGTTTTCCACATAGTTTTGCCAGAGAACAACACTTACGTCGCCACAAGTTCTTTTTTTCAGTTCACCAACTGCGTGCTGCACACGGGACTTCGTTTCATTGTCTCATCCGAATGACCAGACGCTTTGATGTCCCAGTAAAACTAAGAGGAAAGGATAAGTCAGGGATTCAGAGGAAAGGATAAGTCAGGGATTCAGGAAAGGATGAGTCAGGGATTCAGGAAAGGATGAGAGAGGGATTCAGAGGAATGGATGAGTCATGGATTCAGAGGAATGGATGAGACAGGGATTCAGGAAAGGATGAGACAGGGATTCAGGAAATGATGAGTCGGAGATTCAGAAGAAAGGATGAGTCTGGGATTCAGGAAAGGATGAGACTGGAATTCAGAGGAAAGGATGAGTCAGGGATTCAAGAAAGGATTAGTCAGGGATTCAAGAAAGGATGAGTCAGTGATTCAGAGGAATGGATGAGACAGGGATTCAGAGGAATTGATGAGTCAGGGATTCAGAGGAATGGATGAGTCAGGGATTCAGAGGAATGGATGAGACAGGGATTCAGGAAAGGATGAGACAGGGAATCAGGAAAGTATGAGTCAGGGATTCAGGAAAGGATGAGACGGATTCAGGAAAAGATGAGTCAGGGATTCAGGAAAGGATGAGACAGGGATTCAGGAAAAGATGAGTCAGGGATTCAGGAAAGGATGAGACTGGGATTCAGAGGAATGGATGAGACAGGGATTCAGGAAAGGATGAGTTAGGGATTTAGGAAAGGATGAGACTGGGATTCAGGAAATGATGAGTCAGGGATTCAAACCTCTACGATTCAAACCTCTCTTTTAGGTATACCATGCAGTGAACGTGTTCACTCCTGACCTCGACATGCTCTCTCCGTGGCTGAACACATTTGGTGAAAACTGGACACAAGAAATTATACCTATTGTACTTCCAAAACTGAAATATGTCATGTTGTGACCTTTGATACTAAACTTCAGCAGCGACCATGCTGCTACTGTGAAAGCTGAATGTAATCTTGATACCTCCGTCATCCTTTTAATAATTGCCAAAAAACGGCCTTGGCCTTGGCCTTTGACCTCTTATATCCAATAGGCGTATATACAACTAAAAAAAAAAAAAAAAAAAAAAAAAAAGGCGGGGATGGGGTAAGGACAACGGATGGAGATTGCCACAGGTGTGTACCAAATGTATCAAATGTGCACACGACAGTTGGCATAATGATAATCAATGCTGTTTATATACTTTATATACTCATACAAACATGTTTGCACACTTCTTTAGAAACAAAATTTTGACCATTAGAAACAGTTTCCACTCAGTCTCACAGTCACACAACATGTCTCCACCTTTCTCTGGTATCCCTCAGTCTGAGTTTGATCCTGTTACTGAAGACTTTGTGAGGAAAAAAATATATTTTGCTGACAACTCCAAGAAACATGTGAACTGGATCCAGTGCCCACCAAGTTTCTGTTCCAACACTAAGACCCCCTTCTGCCTGCCATTAATCGTATCATGAATGAATCTCTCTTTTCTGGTGTCTTTCTCAATGAATTTAAAACAGCCATACTGAAACTTCAACTGAAAAAGACAAACCTGGACCCCAACGACTTGAAAATTTATAGACCCACCTCTAACTTGCCATGCCTCTCCAAACTTCTTGAACAACTCGAGCTCCATCAACTCTTCTCTCATTTGACCTCTCACTAACTACTCAGCGATCACCAGTCTGCTTATAGGCCTGGGCACTGCACAGAGAACGTTATTCTATGCATTGTAAATGATCTGTTGAAATCTCCAGGACCAGGGCAAAATTTCTGCAGCCTTTGATACGATATATCACGATATTCTCCTTTCACGTTTCAATAAAACTGATGGAATTACAAGCCCTCAACTGGTTTCGATCTTATCCCTCTGACTGAAAGTAAGTTGACCTTGTAAACGGAAAAAAAGATCTCTCTCTTCTTAATCCACTCTTAATTTCGGTGTTCCCCAAGGCTCTGTGCTGGGCCCAGTGCTTTTCACACTCTACATCACTCCACTCACACCTCTCATTGACACGTATTCCATCCGTCATGAAATGTTTGCTAATGATCCTAAACTTAAACATTCCGATTCCCCTCCAAATTATGACCATTTTATTCAAACTCTCCAAGACTGTGTCAAAGAAGTGAAAAACTGAATGACAGAAAATAAACTGAAACTAAACGATGATAAGACTGAAGCCCTCAGACTCCTTCCTCTATCAGTAAATGCCACTTCCCTGCCTTCCACTGTCGATCTCGGAAACTCTTCTATCTCATTCTCTGATCATGTCCGTCACCTTGGCTTTTTCCTCAATAAAGATCTTTCCATGCAGTATCACATCAGCAAACCCTGTCAGGCAGCCTATTTTGAACTCAGACGGATCAGCTCCATACGCCACTACCCCACACTCGACACAACCAAAACAAAAGTTACTTCATGCACACACTCTAGATCAGACGATGCAACTCTCTTCTCATCGGCTGTACGCTAACACTCCTCGGACCACTACAGCAGTACAAAACTTCGCCACCAAACTGATTTATAAAGAGAAGAGATTCGCACACTGAACACCCCTTCTAAAAGAGTTTCACTGGTTACCCATAATACAAAGAATCAAATACAAAACCGCCTGTCTGTGCTACCGTGTCATATCTAGAACTGGACCCCGATGCCTCTCTGACATCTTTTAAATCTACGCACCGTCCCGTTTTCTTCGCTCTGCTGCCGATGATAGAATCTTCCACGTCCTCAAATACAGAAGAAAAAAGCAGGATGACCGAGCCTTGCTTCATCTGCTGTTCAAATATGGAACTCTTTGCCTCACCACGTCCGTCACAGCCCCTCACTACCGTTCTTTAAATATAACTATAAGATTTTCCTCTTCCAGCAGCATTTCCTCTAGACCCTCTCTCATATATGAAATAAGTTACTTGAGAGTCTAGGTAGATATTTGTATCGTTGTATTGTGTGTGCGTTGAATGGGTGGATGGATGGATGTTTGCATTGTACGTACAAGTTTGTGCGCACATATATGTTTATTGTCCATGACAGTGACTTGAGGACTCAGTGTGTTTCGTATGCGTGTGTGTGAGGATTGTAAAACGCTTTGTGCAATGAGGAAAGCGCTGATAAATGTCCAATTATTATTGTTATCATCATTGTTACTATTATTATCATTATGATTATTGTTATTATGATCATCACTATTTGTTTCTCCAATTAATTACATGTTCTAATGTATTATGAACCACACAGTTCAACGGTATGCTGTCTATATATCAAACTCACACATCGATTACACGTGTCAAACGTTAAACCAAGGAGTTGTCCACTGAGAAAGTGATGCATGTCAGTTTTCATGATATTATTATCTTCTCTTGATTGAATAAAAAAACAATTTTGGATACAAAGCAACACTTTTGGTAATTTTTCCAGGACAATAAAGCGGAGACAGATGGTGCACACATAACCAGCAAAAATCGTGTTTAGTATAATAGTAGGCCTCCTTCGGTCATGGCTGACCATGGATAGAGTATATCCGACCTAATGTCTAATTGGGCTGTCTGCTTGGACCAAGCAGCGTCGCCTGTGACTGTAGAGACCGATGCGAGAGAGACAGTCTCTGTCGCAGCGATCACATGTGTAAGCTGATGCTGGTCTGTCGGCTGCCGTCCCTTTTCTGCGAACTCGCTTTTCTGCTGCAGCAGCTGACAGTTTGTCCTCACCAATCCGTAGCTGATTCTTGAGAGTGCTTCTCCATCTGTTGCGGTCATCTACAAGGTCCTCCCAGGACTCAGTGTTGATCTCAAGTGCCTTCATGTCACGTTTGCAAACGTCTTTGTATCTCAGCTGTGGGCGGCCGATGCTTCTCTGCCCCGTGGCGAGCTCTCCATAAAGGATGTCTTTTGGGATGCGACCATCTTCCATGCGGCGAACGTGGCCCAGCCAGCGCAATCGGCGCTGTCTCAGCATGGTATACAAGGTCGGGAGGCCAGCGCAAGTCAGGACTTTGGTGTTTGTCACCTTGTCTTGCCAGGTGATGCCGAGTATGCGCCGTAGGCTTCTCAGGTGGAAGGTATTGAGCCTTTTCTCTTGACGAGCATGTGTGGTCCATGCCTCGCTGCCATACAGCAAGGTGCTGAGGACGCAGGGATTGTATACAGCCATCCTTGTCTTCGTGGTCAGCTTGAGATTTGTCCACACTCTTTGTGTGAGGCGGGCTAGTGTTGTGGCTGCCTTCCCGATCCTTTTGTCGATCTCAGTGTCAAGGGAGAGGCTGTCAGTGATGGTGGACCCAAGGTAAGTGAATTGATGGATGGCTTCAAGCTCGTAGTCATCAATGGTGATGGCTGGTGGAGATGGCGTGTCTTGGCCTAGGACATCTGTCTTCTTGAGACTGATGGTCAGACAAAAATTTTTGCAGGTCTGGGAGAAGCAGTCCATTAGTGACTGCAAGTCCCGCTGGGTATGGGTCACAACTGCGGCATCGTCAGCAAAGGGCATGTCTCTGATGAGGGCTTTACGGACTTTTGTCTTTGCTCTGAGGCGGGCGAGATTGAAGAGGCTGCCATCTGATCTGGTCCGCAGGTAGATCCCTTCTTGCGCTGTGCTGAACGCATGTCTCAGGAGAAGAGCAAAGAAGATTCCAAATAGGGTGGGGGCGAGGACACAGCTTTGTTTGACACCGCTGCATACGTCGAAGGGCTTGGAGAGGTTACCATTAAACTGCACCGTCCCTTCCATGTTGGAGTGGAAGGACACAATCAAGCTGTGCAGTTTGGGGGGGCAGCCTATCTTTTGAAGAGCCCTGAAAAGGCCGTCTCTGCTGACTAGGTCGAAGGCCTTGGTGAGGTCAATGAATGCGACATACAGGGACATCCTCTGCTCTCTTCACTTCTGGATTTCGCGAAGGGAGAAGATCATGTCTACCGTGGATCTCTCTGCTCGGAAACCGCACTGTGATTCCGGGAAAACGCGTTCGGCCAGTTTCTGCAGGCGAATTAGGACCCGAGCGTAGACTTTGCCTACAATGCTGAGAAGAGAGATGCCTCTGTAGTTGTTGCAGTCGCTCCTTTCCCCCTTGTTTTTGCAGAGGGTGATAATCTTGGCGTCCCTCATGTCCTGCGGTACAGCTCCCTCATTCCAGCACTGACAGAGGATTGTGTGCAGAGGATGCAGAAGAATAGTCTTGCAGTGTTTAATGAGGTCTGGGGGAATTCCGTCACTGCCAGGTGCCTTGCCTGATGTCAGGCTGTTAATGGCCTTGCTGAGTTCGTCCTCAGTTGGCTCTGTGTCAAGTTCTTCCATGACCGGCATGCACTTGATGGCATCGAGGGCTGACTTGGACACCATGTTTTCTGTGGAGTAGAGCTCGGAGTAGTGTTCTGCCCATCTCTCCATCTGCTGGCTAGGATCGTTGATTACTTCCCCAGTGGAGGATTTGAGGGGGGGGGGGGGGGGGGGGAATTGCTCCGTTTCGAGCATGCAACTTTCAGTTCTTCAAATACTTATTTCTGACGAAAAGCAGGAGATATTATTTGGGTCGATATATATGTTAATAGTCCCACTGGTAACACTAAACAAGAGCTCGCTTATTCACCCAAACTTCAGTCAGTGGATGAATGTTTGAAGTTAAACATCGAGGACTTTACTGACCTCGGTAAGACAGATGCTACGTCAAACTAACTGCCGAAGCTGCGCCTTGCCTCAAAAGCCAACAATACTAGCAAACTATTTCTACCGTTTATGAGACTAAAGAAACAGCGGAGCTGTTCCAGAAACTGTGAAAAAAACAAACAAGGGGAATCCCCAAACCAAAAGCGTGGGACATTCTGCATTTCCGGAACTATTCCTATTAATTTTACATGGGTTACTTTGTTACGACAGTCAGCCATGGCATAACCACTTGCAGTCCACAACACCAATCTGCCTCCCCTTCGTTTCAAATGAATTGACTATTCTGCGACAGCTATTTTTTAGACACACGTCGAGCAGCCAAAACACCTGTCGGTACCTCGAAACATCGCTGTCTGCTAGGAGTTAAGATAAGATAAGATAAGATAAGATAACTTTATTATCTCCAACTGGAGAAATTTGGTCAGGTGCATTATCACAATATAGACAAGTAAACAACATGGGGACCATAACTGTAAAAGCCAACAACAGCCCCTACAAATATTACGAAGATACAAATGTAAAAAATATCACATACATCGTTTCATACATACATCCACACACTGCAGGTAATAACTAGTATTCTTAATGTAAAAACAGAAAGAATTAAGAAACATTATTTGAATATAATTATAAACATAGCCTACTATACTGCACATTGATTATAATAGACAGATAAGATAAGAATAAAGATGAATTGCGGAAAACCACAACCAGATAATCAGCACACACCCGCACTGCACCCCCCCCCCCCACCCCCCACACGCGGATAACTTGATTAAACAAGAGTAATAAACATATGTTCTGAAATAAAAGCATTTCACATATTCGCTTTTAAAAACATTGCAATTAATTATTACATCGTAATGATTAAACAGAAATATATTTAGAATATGGACGTTAGTATTAGACATATTCATTGTACATTCATCCTGCATATTGCACATTATTCTTCCTACATATTGCACATTCATTATAACCAATTGTCACGTTTTAAGCTCAGTAAACACACACACACACACACACACACACACACACACACACACACACACACACACCACAACTAGAACAAGGTACAGCCTATCATGCACGGACTTTCACACGTCTCACATGAGAGTGCGCGCGCGCGCGCGCGCGCGCGCACACACACACACACACACACACACAAAGTTCTCAAGAATTTAAAAGGTGGATTGAACGTGGAATAAAAGTCTTCAGAGCTCTGGATTTTAACTTAAAAGTTCTGTAGCGTCGTCCTGATGGCAACAGCTCATAATACTTTGCTAAAATATGGGTGTCGGCAGTTGCTATCTGCCTGCTTTTTTTAACCACTCGACTTTCATACAGCTCTTGCATACTAGCTTGTTTCACTCCCACAATTTTACTGCATACACTCATGACATCGTTCAAAACACGCTTACTCCTCACTCCCAAACTTCCATACCAGCACATAAATGAAACTGTAAGCACGGACTCGATACAACATCGATAATAACTTTGAAGAATATTTGAATTTATACCAACATTTCTAAGCTTCTGTAAACAAAAAATTCTAGATTGACATTTCTTATGAATGGAATCAACATTTCTGTCAAAAGTTAGCTTATTGTCTAAGATGGTCCCTAAATATCTATATTCATTGACCCTCTCCACTGTTTGACCATCAATAACAAGGTCAGCTACAGGCAAGGGGTCTTTCCGAAAATCTATTAACATTTCTTTTGTTTTCAATACGTTGAGATCCAGATAGTTTTTCTCACACCAGGAACAGAACTTTTTAATTTCACTGAAATAAATAGCATCAGAGTTGGACAGATCTTCAATTGCTGAATCATCAGAATATTTTATGACAGGAGTTTCCTCCGTGCCTCTGCAGTCATTTGTGTACAGTGTAAAAAGAACAGGGGACAGCACTGTACCTTGGGGTGCACCAGTAGAAGTAGATTTTAGAGAAGAGTGGGCAGAATGAAAGCGGACGGACTGAGTTCTATTGAGAAGAAAACTTAGTATCCAAAGAGTAAGCTTCGGATCAACATCCATGCCTAGCAGTTTGAGGGCAAGGAGATGAGGTTGTATTGTGTTAAAAGCAGAAGAGAAGTCAACAAAAAAGGATACGAACGAAAGATCCCATGTTATTCAAATGAAGGAAAGCATTATGAAAGAGAGTTAGGATAGCATCGTCAGTACTTCTGTGTGCTTTATAAGCAAACTGAAGAGAGTCAAGCTGCTGTTCAGTGAAAGAAAGAAGATGTCGGAGAATAATTTTTTCAAAGCATTTCATCACTACTGAAGTCAGGGCAACAGGACGGTAATCATTTAGTGCGGCTGGGTTCTTTTTCTTGGGGATAGGACAGATAGTAGATTTTTTCCAGATGTTGGGGAGAGAGCAGTCCTTCAGAGACCAGTTAAAAATTTTACAGAACACGTCACACAACTGGGAAGCACATGTTTTCAGTAATTTTCCGCAGATATTGTCGGGGCCAATTGCCTTCGTGACATTCAGTTTTAAAAATAAAGATTCAACAACTTTTGCATCGATCTCAAAGTCTTCACCTGTGTTCCTGTCTTTGATCTTTTCCTGCAACTGTGAGATAACACTATCCAGTTCCCTTCCCAGATCATTCCTTTCAAAGCGACAGTAGAAATCATTCAGTTTATTTGAAAAATCAATCTGTTCATCCTTTTCCATTTTACAAGCTACTGTTTTCCTTTTCGTTTCTCCAGTGATAATTTTTAACCCATCCCATGCATCTGCCATTTTTCCTGTCTGAAACTGTTGCTCTACTTTTGACTTGAATTCCCTCTGTCCCCTTCGTAATTCACCTCTAAGCTTCTTTTGTATCAGTTTCCTATCCTTCTTGTTCCCTGACTGAAACGCTACCTTTTTCTCGTTTAAAATTGTTTTGAGAGACTTTGAGATCCATGGTTTGTTGTTGGGGAAAAGTTTAATTATTTTTGTCGGAATTATCATGTCTTCACAGAAACTGATATAAGATGTAACAACATCAGCTGCTTCATGAACATTCTCACATGGGTCAGTCAACACACTCCAATCAGTACAATCAAAACATCCTCTCAGTTCATCCACACTCTCTGACGTCCAAACTTTCACACTCTTTTTCACAATCAGTAAACTACTTTTTTCACGTTGCTAAGCATATTTGTACTAGGCCTCCCAACGATATGAAAAACAGACATATTAAAAGATTATATTACTGTAATAATAATAATAACAGACAACCACGTGATGTTACTGACAAATTGTGCTTGAAAAATCGAATTTGTTTATTTGTTTGCTTGTTGGGGATATTTATGCTGTACGTTTTCTGGGGGCCTGTGCACAATCTCTCACGCACAAGCTGTATTAGCAGACGCACAAGCTGTATTAGCAGACGCACAAGCTGTATTAGCAGACGACAGTTTTCGCAACTAACCCCAGCGCAGAATGTGTGACGTCACTCCGCTTACATCATTTTGTCCTCTTCTCAAGGCCTGACTAAGCCCATTGGGTTAGCTGCTGGTGAGGCATCTGCTTGGCAGATGTGGTGTAGCGTATATGGATTTGTCCGAACGCAGTGATGCCTCCTTGAACTACTGAAACTGAAACTGTCCTCTTCGCCAGACAACCTACTCACGGCTTGACCAGTGTTGCGTCACGGTATTGGCTGAGCTGGAATCTGTGTTTCTTCTTCTGGTATTTAATTAATATCTCTTTTGTTGGATCAGTAAACTACAAGTATTATATACTGGCAGAATCGTCGCAATTCCATCTATAAGTCTATTCCATTTATGTTTGCCTGAGTTAAACTGATTTAACGCAGTTTGTAATTTTCAGTGACGAGCTCGTTAAAATTTACCCTGTTCAGGTGACTTAAATTAAGATTTTAAATTCATCGTAAATAGTCAACACTTCATTTTATACTCATTAGAAAGTAGGCGTTAAGCTCTTTCTTTTGCAACTTATCCGACGTAAATCAGTTCAGGGATCATTTAGAAATCTGTCACTGAACACCTTGTCAGAAACACAGTTGTTGTCGGATTTGGCCTGATTAGTGCCGATCTGCTTTCCAGCACACGTGACTGTCTTTGTAGTCTGCTTAACCTGCATAAATTGGCACAGTGAGTGATGAGTGGTCATTTCATACCTGGTCAGTCATCTGACCAGAGCTGCTCTCTCTCTCTCTCTTGCTGCGTCGCGAGCAGTGTGTGTCGTGTGTGTTCTCACAACGGCTGACATCTCACTACGTATTGCTGTAAGTACTAGTGTGTAGAATGTGCTGATTTGTAAATTGTATTGTTTGACACAGTACTTGTGTTCATATGAGTATGTTCAGTTATTGCTTTGTTCAGTTAATTCTTTGTTCAGTTATTGCTTTGCCATGTTAGTCACAGCTCGGCTATGATTAGAAAATCGCCATGTCGTCATATGCTTGGAGCAGTGTTCCATTTGATTCTTCTTAACGTCACAGTCAGTGACGTCTCTGGAAACTAATAGTTTGTTCGAGAATATTCTAGTGAGTGCATATGATGCGTTCTTTTTCATTTGCTGTCACAGATGAAGGTTAGTGTTTCACTGATTCTCAGTACTCTAAAAGATGTGTGTAGTATTCTGTCATGATTACAAGATAGTGTTGGATTACTATCAGTTATTGGTCAAAACCACCTGATATGTGTCATTCTATTATTTGTCATTTAGTTATCATGCTCTCTCCTATACGGCTTACTCCAGCCTAGTGCAACATGATAAACTGATTCATTTGAGTCACTATGACACAGTATAAGCTTTACCTAATCTATACTGTCAGTGTACTTTCACTAAATCAGCTTAACTTCAATCACTTTAACTGCACTATTTAAATGTATTAGAAATGTCATTTGACGTCGGTGTTCGGTCTTCACACATATGCATTTCCAAGTGATAGTATTTCCATGTAATATGTATACATGTGCTTTATTACTCACTTGCACTGACATGTTGTGCTAATGCCATTTGTTTGTGTCACTCCAGGCACTGTCTTCTCTTTTTATAGCTTCTTCTCTTCTTTGTCTTCTCATTATCTCTTCTCTTAGGACTTCTCTTCTTGGTCTTCTCTTTTTTATCTTCTCTTCTTATATCTTCTTCTTAGCTTTTCTTATGTTTTCATAACTATTGTAAATAAAACAATAGAAAAACCCATTTGTGACTGGCCTCTATATGGTCCTGGCCTGTGCGCGGGAATTCTTATCTATCCTTTTATCATATAAATCATTCAGTAAATCGTATTTAGTTTAGTCTTTTGTGCCGTCCCCTTGAATAACCACTCGGTACACGGCTACATATATATATATATATATATATATATATAAGCTGCCTTCTTCGCCTCCTGTCAATCATAATGTTATCGCGAATTATTGATTGAATGCCACACACTGTTGCACTTGCCTCCGTCAATTCCTGTGGAGTCTGTCAATTACAATTTATGTTATGTTTGTTCTAGTTAATGTAGTAACATCTGTAAAATATTTGTTATTAGAAAATGATCTTCCTTACTAATAACTGGTTTTCAGCCAAAAAGTATAACACCCCATTAACAGGCACATTGAGATATGTGTGTGTTAATGCTACTTCCATACTGACCAAAAGGAGTTGCATTTTCAGTGACAAAAATAGTAACTAATTGCAACTGCTCAGTGTGTCAGTATGTCACAGAAAAATGCAAAGTTTTTTGCATAAAAAAGAAAATGCGTAACAGTATTTTTTGTGTGAAAATATTTAAATCTATTTTGTGCCCTTTCAGAGGTGAAATATCATTATGATTAAAATGTATAGAAAAAACTGATCATTTGCTATTTTTGTACCAAATTTGGTATCAACTGACAAAGTATTTACAGAGAAAATCACAATGTTAAATTTAACACACACACACACACACACTGAGACAAACGAACACCGGGTTATTACACAGACTCACATTGTTTACACAAGTGAATCAAAAAGGAAATGATCCTCGTCCTCTGTGACATTTTTACAAAATAAGCAGTGTCTGCATTCAGGATTAGCACTAAATCTGTACAGGTTGTTGTTTACTGGGAAAACGCCTATTCTGTATCAAGGCAACTTTAAAACAATATAATATCCTTTTTTTCTTCTTAAACATAAGTCTTTTCCAAACATGTTATTGAATGAGCAGTGCATCACATATCGGTCCTTGCCCTGTTGTGGTTCAACCCATTCCTGTCGATACATGTCAGGCAGTCTTTCTTAAAATATGCCTACAAAAGTGGGAACTTCCTCGACTCCTGTTGTAATAATACAAAACAGAACCCGCTCACAGAGGATTTTCCAGATTCCTGAGGCCCATCATTCTTTTCTGTTTCGGCCTGGAACTCAGCGGGCTGACGAAAGTAACAATTCAAATATCAACGGGAAACGAGAGCGATTCGAACGTCAGCACTGACGCAAACAATGTAACAGAAAGCCACGGAAAAGCAAGAATAAAACAATGAATAAAAGTCGGGAAATGATTTAGACCAAACTGAGCTAAAACCCAAAGAATGTATAATACATTAATGTATCTAAATTTTTTCCCCCTTTTTTATAGGTTTTTTTCTGTCGTGTGTGTGTGTGTGTGTGTGTGTGTGTGTGTGTGTGTGTGCCTTTTTTTCTTATTTTGATATTGCCTTCTTTAATTCTAATTCGGTTTTCAATTCACGTACTGTTTTTTCCTTCTTTTCTTGTTTCTTTCTTTTCAGTATGATTTAGTACACACCTTGATGCCTCCCACTAAAACTATAGTGCTAATGCATGAAAGTCAACACACACAAAAAAGTCTAAATAACAAAACACATGGATAAACGAATAAAACTCACGGCATGTGCCTGCGTCACACACAGCCCCTTTGACGCAGGTTTCAGCCTTGCACGTCCCCAGAATTGTTGTTCCTGCAGAAGCAAGCAAGAACCCCCCCCCCCCCCCAAAAAAAAAAAAAACAACAAAAAAACCCATCATTTCGTTTATAGGTATGTTAGTCTAATGTCCTACCTACTAAAATCAATCTCTTAGTCAATCAGCTCCATCCATACCCAAAGTCGCGGGTTTTTCTCTGACTTGTGAATTTTTTTTTTTTTTTTTTTTTTTTTTTTAACTGTAAAAGAACACAGCAACGCAAATTGTCACGGGAAATATTCATCATCATAATCTACATCAGCACGCACTTAACAATCCTTTCCTCATCTCCACAAGAGGAGGAATCCAGTGCAGTCAAGCACAGTCTCTATAAAAGTGTGTTCATACGCAAATAATGTAATCATGTAGAAAGTAGAAATATCGTACTGTTTCCATGCTGTATGTAACAGTAATCATATCATTTTTTTTTTCAAAATATGTCTACAAACAATAACTTTTCTTTCTTTCAAACTTATTGTTCCTAAAAAAACCCAGCAAACATTTAAAGAAGAAGAAGAAGAAACGCTGTCAATATGTAACCCTTGGAACCTGAAAAAAGAAACGAATCATCTTCTTAATTTCAAAAAGGCAAAGCGTTCGTGGCTTACCTGTGATTCTTGTACAACGACCGCCAGTCCGAAAACGGTGTGGGTAAGGGTCACGGGGCTTGGGGGGTTTGCAGTACAATATTATATCGACCCAAATATCTTTGGTCATCATCACAAACAAATGATTGTCTGACCTGAAATTGTGTGCTGAATATGGATCAATTCTATCTTAATCAGCCCACACCAATCTGCATTTCACTGTCTTCAGCTCATAGCATAGGTCTGTTTCAAACTTCATCATGACTTCCCAGCTTCACTGAAACATAACATCCACATGCACAAAAGCACTTCTACCTACTCCACCCACCTTCTGCATCCGTTTCTTTCCCTAACAGGAGGAATCCAAAGCATTTACGCACAGTGTGAATAAAACATTTTAATTTTGATTTTATTTAAAATGTATGATGAATGTAATCATGCCGATTGAATAGTCTTATTCAATACAGTCAGTACAGAAATACTGTCAACTATTGAATAAATTCCTGTGGCCCAGACCCTTCCTGTTTCTTCCCTGTAATCCCTCGGTAGGACATTGATCATCACTGTGTTGGTCACTGTTCCTAGCAGGACTGTTTCAGCTCATCTACTCTCATTCCTCTTCAACCCCTGCCCAAGGAACTTTCTAAATAGAAGCGTGATATATAGGTCATTTCAGTACACACATAAAAAGGAATCGATTTCGTTAGAATCACACACACACACATATATATATATTTATATATATATCCCCCCCCCCCCCCCCCCCCCCCCCCCCCGTCATCTGTACCGTTTCAGTGGCATTGCTCCCACTCCGAGCTCATTCCGAGTCCCTCAAACACAGCCACACCCGGGTTCGTCTGTCACTCTCCCAACGTCGGTAGTCCGCAGGGACCCATCGATGTTAAGTCGCCAGGACGCCACACACCAGAGGAGACCCTGCACTGCTGCTGAGTCACTTTGGTGGTGTTCAGTGGTGCCTGTTCTGATTTAACATACTTGGGACACCACCTACTAAGCCCCACACGGACGACAATAATGGCTGAGTCGCGGAGCCGGACTGAGTGAGCGTCCCTCCCAGAGTGTCTCTAATCTGTCATTTTTATCAAAACTGCTAGAAAAGATCATATTGTCTCAGCTCTTAGCTCATCTGGAACAAAATGGTTTACTTAATTCCCACCAGTCAGCTTATAGACGTGGTCATAGTTGCTAAACGGCCCTTCTTAGAATAGTGAATGATTTGATGAGGGTAAGATATCTGTTCTCGCTCTCTTAGACTTGTCAGCAGCTTTTGACACTATTGACCACTCTATCCTCTTGAACAGACTACAAACTTCCTTTGGTATTCGTTACAATGCACTAGCATGGATCATGTCTCACCTGTCAGATCGTACACAGAAAGTGTATGTAATGGTAGATACTCTAGAATATCTGCCTTAAAATATGGTGTCACACAGGGGTCCGTCCTAGGTCCTGCTCTTTTCGTGCTGTATGCGGCTCCTGTGTCGGATGCCATCAGTCATCACGCAATGTCGCATGAGAGCTTTGCTGATGACACACGACTTTATCAGTCGGCTTCCATAGCTGAATTTGATGCACTGGTGACTCAAACACGGGAGTGCATTGCTGGCCTAAAGGACTGGATGACTCTCAACAAGCTGCAACTAAATGATGATAAGACTGAATTTATGACAACACGTCCAAAGACATTTCGCCAACATCCTTCCTTTCCTGACTCTGTTCTGATCAATAGCACATCTGTTTCACTTTCCCCTTCTGTTCGCAGTCTTGGTGTAATCTTAAACCAGTCTCTTTCCTTCCAACAGCACATTTCGAATATCTGTAAAGTTGTCTATTTGGAACTGCGTAGAATCAGATCTATCTGCCACTATCTCTCAACCAATGCAACTTAGACACTTGTATGCTCTCTGGTTCTCTCAAGATTGGATTACTGCAACTCTCTTTTGGCCAGCCTTCCCAAATATCTATTAGACAGACTCCAACAAATTCCGAATAACGCTGACTCATTTGCAGAGCTTCAAAATTTGATCATGTTTCTCCTCTCCTTCAGTCTCTCCACTGTTTGCCCATTTCTGATCGAAAAGACTATAAGTTATCCACTCTGACTTTTTCTGCAGTCAACGGATATGGCCCCAAGTATCTTTCTGAACTCCTCCATATCTATACCCCGTCTGGCCAGCTCCGTTCGTCTTCTGATACTCGACTTCTCAGGATACCTCACGTCAGAAGTAAGACCTATGGACACAGATCGTTTTCTTTTCAATCGCCAAAGACGTGGAACAAGCTCCCTGATAACCTCCGTCATTCTGATTTCCTTGCATCTTTTAAATCTCATCTCAAAACTCACCTTTTCCCTCAGCAATAAGTTCAATTGTGGCAGGTCCACTTCCTTTGCTTTAGCTGTGCTTGACTATGTGTGTATACATATGTATTAGGTCAGGTCAGGTCATTAGATCTGCTACTGGTAACCTGTAATCCAGTACAACCTGTTCAGGGTCGGGTTGCCGGCGACTAAACCGGCACTCCCACCGCTCCCTTGCGGGACTGGTGAGGCGGGTGGCTAGACACCCTTATGGAGATCCATAAAAGAGCGTCAGCTCAGGAGAGCCACCGACGGCCATCTAGCTCCACCGTGCTGTGTGCATGCCACACGCAGTTGGCCCCCGGGGTGTGTCTACCCATGCATGCGAAGTCTGGATCCGGCAGAATCTGCGGAAGAAACCTATCGGTTCAACAGAGAGGAAGGATGTTACAGCAACGCACTGTGGAGTGCAGAGATTAAGATGAGACACTGAAAGGATATCTTTGTCATCCACTGCATCCGTGCTCATCCTCCAGTCGTCTTGACTTAGTCTTGCCACTGGAAATTGGTGAATCCGGACGAGAGAGTGAGGTCGACGTTGCGCAACTTCTCTTCACTTTAAACAAACTCATCGCGGAAGTCATCAGTCATCATTAATGACCTTTCATCCTTCATCCTTTCATCACCCCCAAGTCCTGTGGCGACAGCCGAGTGACGAAACGGCAGGTGTGGGTACACTGGCAGTCGCAGCTGGAGACCTGCACGCAGGCGGCTCAGGCCATAGGGTCGTTCTTCATCAACAGGAGCAGCGATGGAGCTCGGCAGCCGTCTGAGCGTCTGAGCAGCTCTCTTTAGGAATGCACTGCTCACCTCCCTGGCATGAGGAAGGGGCTAGAAAAGGTGACCTAAAAATTGCCTGCTCCATATCACCCTGGCCAGCACACTGCGGCTGGCGGGGACCCTACATCAGCGGTCGAAACAAAGAGAAAGAAAAGAAAAAAACAAGGATCGTTCCTCTCACCATTGGTGCTTGGAACATAAGGACTCTCCTGGACAGAGATGACGCAGACAGACCCCAAAGGAGAACGGCACTAGCTGCATCCGAACTCGCCAGATACAGCATCGACATCGCAGCCTTAAGTGAGACTCGGCTTGCAGGCGAAGGCGAGCTCAATGAACGGGGATCTGGTTACACCTTCTGGAGTGGACGAGGAAGCGAAGAGCGACGTCAGGCTGGCGTTGGTTTTGCAGTAAAAACAGCACTTCTCAGCAAGCTAGGTGGAATCCCAAATGGAGTCAACGATAGGCTTATGACCATGAAACTCCCACTGGCATCTGGCCAGAAGCACCTCACCATTGTCAGTGTCTACGCCCCAACCATGACCAACCCGGATGAAGTGAAGGCGAAGTTCTACAAGGACCTTCACTCTGTCATTGCTGCTATCCTGAAAGCAGACAAGCTCATCATTCTTGGGGACTTCAATGCTAGAGTTGGCTCTGACTACATCTCCTGGGATGGAGTGATTGGAAAGCACAGCGTGGGCCACTGCCACCCAAATGGATTGCTTTTGCTTCAGACCTATGCAGAGCACGAACTGCTGATAACCAACACTTTCTTCTGCCTCTCTACCCGTAACAGGACGTCATGGATGCACCCTCGCTCAAAGCATTGGCATCTCATCGATTACGTCATCGTCAGGAAAAGGGATAGGCAAGATGTACGTGTGACAAAGACCATGTGCGACGCCGAGTGTTGGACAGACCATCGCCTTGTAGTCTCGAAGCTGAATATTCGAATCCAACCCAAGAGACGCCCCCAAGGCCAGAAGGCTCCAAAACGGCTCAACATCGCTAAGCTGAAAAACATCACCATCAAACAGACCTTTGAGGAGCTGCTGGAAGATCGTCTGGAATCCGCCTCTCTGTGGAGTCTGACTGGAGAACCCTGCGTGAGCTTCAGAGACCCTGGGACCCATGACCAGAAAGCACAAAGTCTGGTTTGATGAAAACTGTGATGAAATCAAGCAGCTTCTGGATGAGAAACGCCGTCTGCATCAAGCCTACCTGAGCAACCCAAAGTCCACATCAAAAAAGGATGTGTACAATGCCATCCGCAGGACTGTTCAGCAAAAGTTACATCAGATGCAGGATAAGTGGCTGAGTGACAAAGCTGATGAGATCCAGGGATATGCTGACAGGTACGATATGAAGAGGTTCTATGATGCCTTAAAAGAAGTCTACGGCCCCACATCCTCAGGATCATCCCCCCTCCTCAGTGCAGATGGGAATACCTTGATTACCGAGAAGGAGAAAATTCTCGAACACTGGGCTGAGCACTTCAACAGTGTCTTAAATCGCCCTTCCTCCATAAATGATGAAGCCATAGACCGTCTCCCACCAGTCCCCATCAACGAAGCACTGGACGATCCACCAACACTTCCTGAGACCCAGAAAGCAATCTGTCTGCTATCCAGTGGCAAAGCACCTGGCTCAGACTCCATACCAGCAGAGGTCTACAAGAATGGAGGCACTTTGCTGACTGAGAAGCTCCATCAGCTGTACTCACTCATGTGGAAAGAAGAGACGATCTCCCAGGATTTCAAAGATGCATCTATCATTCACTTGTACAAGCACAAAGGGAACCGGCAAGCCTGTGATAACCATCGGGGCATTTCCTTGCTCTCCATCGCAGGCAAGATACTTGCCAGGATCCTACTAAACCACCTCACAGCACACTTTGACCAAGGTCATTTGCCTGAGAGACAATGTGGATTCCGGAAAGAGTGCGGAACCACCGACATGGTGTTTGCTGTAAGGAAACTGCAAGAGAAATGTCGGGAGCAAAATGCTGATCTGTTATCCACCTATGTCGACCTCACTAAGGCCTTCGACACCGTGAGTAGAGAGGGACTGTGGAAAATCATGGCCAAGTACGGATTCCCTCGGAAATTTATTTCCTTGGTCAGCCAATTCTATGAAGGCATGCAGGCTCGAGCCCAGGACAATGGCAAAACATCTGCTCCCTTTCCTGTCACAAATGGTGTCAAGCTAGGCTGTGTCCTGGCGCCAACACTGTTCAGCCTCATGTTCTCTGCAATGCTTACTGATGCCTTCAGAGATGGCGATGTTGGAATTGAAGTACCGAACAGATGGCAAGCTGTTTAACCTCAGAAGGCTTCAAGCAAAAACGAAGGTCATGACAGACATCATCAGAGACTTTTTGTTTGCTGATGATTGTGCCCTCAATGCTGGATCTGAAGCTGACATGCAACTCAGCGTTGACACTGCCACTGCCAGCAGGAACTTCGGCCTTACAATCAGCACGAGGAAAACTGAAGTTCTCCATCAGCCAGCCCCAGGGAAACCCCACGTTGAGCCCAACATCACAGTCAACGGTCAGAGACTCAGTGCGGTGGAGCAGTTCACATACCTTGGCAGCACACTGTCAAGAAATGCGACCATCGACGATGAAGTGAACGTCAGGATTGCAAGAACAAGCGCAACCTTTGGTAGACTTTTTGCAAATGTCTGGAACAGAAGAGGCATTAGTCTTGAGACCAAGCTAAAGGTCTACAGAGCAGTAGTTCTCCCCACACAACATGCCTCAGGAAGCTACTGAACATCAAGTGGCAAGACAGGACCCCAGACACGGAGGTGCTTGCAAAAGCCACCCTTCCCAGCATCTTCACCATCCTGATGCAGTCCCAGCTTCGCTGGGCTGGACCCGTGGCTCGCATGCCAGACCATCGGCTTCCCAAAAGGCTCTTCTATGGCGAGCTGCAGCAAGGGAAGAGATCACATGGAGGTCAGAAGAAGCGCTTCAGAGATACTCTGAAAATCTCTCTGAAAGCGTTTGATATCAACCCTGACTCCTGGGAGGAATCTGCAGTGGACCGTAACAAATGGCCCGCTGCTGTGCACAAAGGCGCCAAGTTGTGCGAGGCCAACAGGACTGCTGCAGCTGTTCAGAAGAGGCATGACAGATAGTTACAGGCAAATAAGCTCCCTGACAATGATATGCCTGTCTTTGTCTGCCCCAACTGTCAGCGAACATTTCGTGCGCAGATTGGACTATTCAGCCATCTGCGCATTCACAGATAGATTCATGAGCATCTCCCCCACCCCCTACCACCACCCTCTCCCCATCCCCCAGCTGGAGGACAACGATGGTCATCATCGATCTCGATGGACACACACCATACATATGTATGTGTACATAACTACATGCATGTATATGGATGTGTATTGTGTGTGCGTGTGTTTATGTAAGTTTGTGCCTGCCTGTATGTGCGTATGTGTTAGGGTAGCTGTTAGATACACATCTATGTTAAAATGTATGCATGCACTGTGTGTGTGTGTGCGCGCGCGCGCGCGCGCGTGTGTCTGTGTGTGTGTGTGTGTAGTCACATTTTTGAGTGTGTATGCAACATTGATGTAATGTTTCAGGTTAACAAAAGCGTTTTTGTAAAGCACCCAGAGCAGATTTCTGGATTGTGTGCTATGAGTATCCATTATTATTATTATTATTATTGCTTATATGGGTAATGATGAAGGAGGAAGAGGATGACGACCATGATGAAGATACTGCTATGGAGGTTTATTTTGGTTTGGGACTTCGTGACAAGGCTGTACTCCACGCTTCCTTTCATAATGATATCCCGGCGTCAACCAGGCCCGAGAGATACAGACACTTGCAGTGTTGGTCAGGTAAATTGAGCAACACACCCGAAGACGCATCCGTGAAGTGGATGACACTCGACTGTGTGGTCCAAGTCTCCCCATTTAAGCCCATAGCACACTCAGCTATGGGTAGGAGCCGGCCACGGGCCGAAAAACCCACCTCCGCTGGGATTCGAACCCGCGTCCTCCCAGCTGTCAGTCCGCGACGCTAACCATTTCTCCACGGCGGTTGGTTGAATCACATATATCTATTATCATTATCATTTTATCCGTCAAGAAGAAATATTATCGACCATCTTCTTTTGTTGAAAATGATGATGATTCTGAGTATTTATAATCATCAAATCAATGTCGTTTTTTGTTAAGAAAAAGACACAAAGATAAGTTTGCAAAAACCGATTTATCTGTCATGCTGTTTCTGCCCCCCCCCTCCCCCTCCTGAGTTCGCCAAAGCACACGTCCAAAAATAATCCCCCCTCACTCCCCCCCCCCTCCCAACCCAACCCTAAATTTGTTTTACCTTGTTCGCTTTGTTCTCCTGTTCTTTTTTTTTTTTTTTTATTTTTATTCAGGACGTCCTGAGTCTCCCCTGTGTGTGGAGCGTTCCGTGTGCGTGCTTGTGTGTGTGTGTGTGTGTGTGTGTGTGTGTGTGTGTGCGTGCGTGTAAATGGTGAGAAAAGGATGTGACGTTTATGCAATATATACTTGGACTTCTTGACAGGATTTCGTCCTTGACTGACCACCACTGACTGGACCACTGCTAACCACAACTGACAACGATCCAGAAAATTTAGAATGCCACATTTAATCATGCTATGCAATATTGTCTTCTTGACTGGCATTGACTATTTTCAGTGAAGTACTTATCACAACCCAAAAATGTGCAGCTTGCGTTATGTTACCATCTTTCTGGATAATGGGAACTCTCGTATCCAATATTAGGTCTTTTTTACCAGTGGTTACCGCCCTGGGGATAGACCCGAGGAAGCATATATCTGGGGAATATCGACCTGCGGGAACATTCAGTTAGGGGGTGTTGAACCAAGACAATTTTATGGAAACATAAACCTGGGGGAATCATAAACCTGAGGGAACACAAACAAGCTCTTAGTTCAGAACTTTCAAATGTCTATTATATTCATCTAGGTAATTACTTCGAAACTACTCGATGGATCACTGATGCATGTGTTTTTTCAGTTCTCCCTTGACATCTGAAGTGTTTCCGGCATTTGACGTTGCCTTTTTTATAGACTGTTATATATTTTTTTTATCTTGTGTGTGCTCTTTCTTTTTTCAACATTCTTGATTTACAGACATCATATTGACATTACATCCTTGGTCAACAATGAATGTGTAACAACCTTCACGGTCGTCATTACATAATCCGTTTTAACTGCACAGTCCTAATGCAGTGCCCATGTCTAAAAATGTCTTTTCGCGCGCACGCACAGATACAAATCTTCATCTAGATGCGAACTGCGATAAAAGATCTATAGAAAAGGAAACAAGAAATATAAGTCGATGTGGGCCGTTTCCAGCACACATTTAGTTTTACGATCATTCATTTCAGATGGTGAGCAAAACTATGATTCACATGTATGTAAATATGCCTACAGATAAGACTCAATCAATGCTGTCGCTCACAATGTCAATCAGTCGTTGAAATATCTGATATAGCAATGAGCAAGTTAAAAAATCGATATGACCCAACGATGAAAGATGCTGAATGAAGAAAGGGACAAGTAACCACGATACTAGCACTATAATTCTACCGAATAATGAGAAAGAATGCGAAGTTGACATACACTGGCATGTCAGCCCTTTGGGTCGGCTGAAGTGACCTATCTGCACTCTAGCAGCTATATTTAGACAGATGCGGCGACAAACCAAAACATCCTACAGTACCTCTGAAGTTCAGTCTAATATGCGTTGCCCGGCATACTGTACTTAGTCACTGCATGATATTATATATATATATATATATATATATATATATATATATATATGTATATATATATATATATATATATATATATATAACATTGTAACACTGTTAAAAACAAACATCTTAACAAGGTATTACGTGTTTTGCAGAATTCCATGTTCAGACAAAAAGTACTGTTTGCCGTGAAATTTGGCCAGCAGAGCAAACCAGTCGACCAAGTTTACATCGGTTTGACATGGTGCATTTCATGACGCCACACAGAAAAAATATAATAAATATATTCAGGCTACCGTGGGATGAGGACTGACTAAGCAAAAGAATATACGTACTACAAACGCCTTCTTCACAGACACAGTTACGATCACAGGCAATGTATGAGGACCTGCTAGCAGGGCATCGAGTTCCCGCTCCTACCTCTGCAACACACACACACATTATATATATATATATATATATATATATATATATATATATATATATATATATATATATATATATATATATATATATATATATATATATATATATATAATTACATCGTCGGCCTCCTTCAGTCTCGAGAGACGATGGCTGCACCAGAAAATTAATGTAGTAACTGCAAATTGCACTTCCTGCTGTGGCTGTGTAGACTCTCTACTGCTTGTGGGACAGATATTATTATATGTAGATTCTGCTTGGTTTACAGAATTTGACTTGACCTCTCCAGCTGCATTCCTGGCCAGATTGATATGAAGGACAAGCTGTTGCCCATGTAGCAAGTCCCCCCTCTCCTCGCCTCTAGTTGACCCCAGGGGAAAAGCAAAAGCCAATACGCCTGGCACCAGGGACGACCCAGGAGCTGCCGGAAAGGAGCTGGTTACAACTCAAGACCGCCTTAAGGACTCCAACTCCGGATTGTCGGTCAGGGTGTACTCCCTTAGCCTTTTCCTGAAGAAGATGTATCCGCAAGGCAGCAGAGGTTTGAGCTTGGAGTTGTCCTTCTACTAGACGATCAGCCTTCCGTGGCTAACGAGCTCCACCTACTACTACTACTACTACTACTACTACTACCACACACACACACACACACACACTTATGTGCACGTTTGTATACTGCTTTCTCATCATTATGTTCATCTTCTCTCCTCTGTAAAAAAAAAAAAATCCTTCTTTTTTGTCTATCTCTGTATTTCGGTCTTGGCTTTCATCCACGGTCAAGGTCGGACGTTTTTTTGCGAGAGTTCCGAGAACACTGAAATCTAAGCTCGCTTCTTTTTTCAGTTGGAGAAAGGGAAGGGTGCAGTGACTGCAGTGTCCTACGGAGATGTAGTAACGTCAGCGATGCGACATTATCCGAGCGGGATGAACATTTCATTTCAGCAACAGTTACCTTTGTTTTACTGTAACATTTGTAATGGCATATTAAAACTTAAATCATACGCATTACTATATCAATGTATTTCGGGAATAAAGGTGCGAAAAGGAAAACTTAATTGTTGTCATCGACCAGTGTAACAGCCCGAAGCAAACAAAAGAAAGCGGCACAGCAAAGCAGAACAGCATGCATCAGAAGAAAAAAAAGACATTGAATATACAACAAAAGAAATGGCCTTGCAAAGAGCTACTTAGGAACTAAAAGCTGCCATGACGAAACTGTCCAGCAAAGAGGACATTAAACAATTAAAAGACGAAAATGACTGAAGTGAAAGGAGAATTTAAAAGAATTGCTGCTTCGTTAGAAAACAAGACCGTCACACTGGAGCGCCGAGTTTTTGACATCGAAACCGAAAAAGACCGACTTACGGCTGAAGTGAGCCAGCTACGAAGAGAATCAACTCACACAGAACTCCAAAGAAAAGCAATGTCAATGACCAGGAGCAACAGGGGAGACAATGGGTGGCTGTGTGAAGAAGTGCCTCAACATCTTCACGGAGAAGCTGGAGGTTCCAGTGTAAGTCAGCGAAATCAAAATTGCGCACCGGTCATCACGGGAGGTAACCGACTCTGCCCCATCATCGTAGGGTTCATGTCGAGAGGGAAGAGGGGTCAGGTCCTGACAGCTTGCCGCAAGTTAAAACAGACTGGCGTCTCTGTTAGTACGGACCTCACTCAAATCTACAGATTACTTTAAAAATAAAAACGCATGTATGGTCGCTTGGTCATTCAACGGCAAAATCTTTGTGAAGCTGAAAAACGGAGAGAGTAAAACCTTTCAAGGTAGAACCAAGCACGGACATTGATGTGCTATTGAAACAAAACAAACAAACAAACAAACAAAAGTGTCTGAATTATATAGCAGATGGAACAGAAAGAAACACAATGGGGTGAGGGAAGAGGTGGTTGTATTAAAGTGAAGTGAACTGTTTGGGGCAAAAATTGTAAACTTCAGATATATAGATAAGCGCGTTGGGTTACGCTGCTGGTCGGGCATCTGCTTTGCAGATGTGGTGTAGCGTATATGGATTTGACAGAACGCAGTGACGCCTCCTTGAGCAACTGATACTGATACAGATATTATTTTATTCATTTCTTGAAATTTCATATCATTTATTGTCACTAATATTGCTACTTATATTGATACTATATCTGCTGGGGGGGGGGGGGGGGGGGGGGGGGGGGCGAACAAAAAGCAACTCGGTTCTTTGGGCAAGATGGAGAGAAAAAGATAATTGAGGTAAAAAGTGTTATCCGCAGATTTGTCGCCTCCGCTAAATTGTCGCCATCGACAATTTGGCGGAGCTCAGTTAAACGCTGAATTGTCGCTGGATCGGCGACAATTTAGCGGGCCGGCGACATATTATCGGGTCAGAGAACCACGAAACTATCGCCGGTCGACGATATATCAGTCGACTGGCGACATTTCAGTGGTTATGTGGTAACCACTGATTCGTCGTCGTCGTTTTCTTCACTGGCTATTCAAGACTAACATTTATTTTGCTTTCGGGGTAGGAGGGGGAAGGAGGGAAGTGCGGGGGGTGAGGGGGGAGGGGAAATTTTCTGTGTATTTGCGTGCTAAGCTCGGAATCATGTCTATGTTCCCTCGGGTATATGTTCTCAAAGGTCTATATCCCAAAGGTTTAAGTTTCCCCAAATCAGCCATGGTCAGTGGCGTTTAACAACGGTGGTCAGTAGTATTCAGTGGACAGTGGTCAGCGGTGGTCAATGGTCATAACGTTCATCAGTGACCAGAGGTCAGTGGTGGTCAATGGTCAGCAGTGGTTAATGCTTAACAGTGGTCAGTTATGGTTATCAGCCATCAGTAGTGGTCATTGGTCAGTAGTGGTCAGCGGTGACCAGTGGTCAGCAGTAGTCATTAGTGGTAAATCGCCATAATGTAAAGTGGTCAGTAGTGGTCAGTGGTGGAAAGTGGTCAGCGATGGTCAGTGGTCAGCAGTGGTCAATAATGGACAGTGGTCAGCAGTGATCAGCGGTCAATTGTGGTCAGCAATGGTCATGGGTAGCCAGTGATCTGTAGTCATCTGCGGTGGTTAGTGGACAGCAGTGGTCAGCCATCCAGGTCAGTGGTCAGTAGTGGCCAGAGGTGGTAAGCGGTCAAAACCCGTTTTGAAAAGAAAGTACTGACGTTGCATAAGATATTGTGGTCAGCAGTGGTTCTAGACCTGGGGTAATATAGACCTGGGGAATATAGTATAGACCTGGGGGAACATACACCCATGGGAATATAGACCTAAATTAGGGGGAACACAGATCGAGGGGAACACAGACCTGGGGGAATACAGACCTGAGGAGAATTAGTGACCAAAATTATATATAGACATAGGGGAACATTGGGCTGACCCCACTAAGCTCTTGTACAAAAACATGCACAATATTTCTTACTATCTTTCTTTTTTTCTTTCTTTCTTTTGTTGATTCATTCGTTTGTTCTTTCCCTTCATTTCGTTTTTGACTCTTCTTTTTCTGTCATTTTCTTTTCTTGCTCAAATTCCTTGATTATTCCTTTTCTCTTTCTTTCCTCACTTCCTTCACCATTTTCTTATTTCATTGCTTTCCTTTTCTTTCTTTCATTTCCTGCTTCTTTACCACTTTCTTTTTTCTTCCTGACTTCCTTTCTTCAACATCATCAACACACAGCAAAACAAACCGCGACAATTTGGCGTCTGCGAAGTAGCCGCTGATTTGTCGCCGATAAGCTTAATCGTCACGGTTGACTGAGTTCCACCAAATTGTGACAATTCGGCTGTCTCGCACACAGGAGAAGTCAGACACATGCTTAGAGAAGAGACACAGGGAAGGGTGCACACACATGAAAAGGGAGGTAGTGACTTACCAATTATCACATGTCCTATAACTGCCACTTCACAAAAGCCCAATGGTTGTGTGCCCGTTTTGACAATCTGGATCCAATCGCCACGCAAAACCGGATAGCACGTTCTTTTTACAACTGCTTTGGCAAAGATTCCCCCACCAAGAGCCGAACAAAGTTCTTTAGGTGTCGGTTTGCTTCGTATTGTGCTCCCGACTGCAACTATAAGCTTGGCACCATCTAGTGACGCCGATGCTATAACACACACACACACACACACACACACACACACACACACACACACTTACGATAGCATCAATGAAGTATGTACAGCTCACAAACAAAAATAAATTACTAAGTGGGATTATGCATACACAAACACACCCACACCCACGTACATATACACACACAGTGACAAATGCACACACCAAACAACACGTACAGCGTCTATTTTTTTTCCAAGACCAACATATGCGCGGATCTGGTAGCCTGAACCCCGTATATATCTATATATATCTATCTATATCTATATATATATGTGTGTGTGTGTGTGTGTGTGTGTGTGTGTCTGTGTGTGTGTGTGTGTGTGTGTGTGTGTGTGTGCATGCAGTTACGTGAGTGTTAGTGTGTCAGTCAGGTCAGATAGACATATCAGCTACTGGTAACCTGGATCCCAGTGCTACCCGTCACAAGGTGGAATTGCTGGTGACTAAACCAGCACCCCCACCAGTCCTCTCAGGAGGACGGTGAGGAGGGTGGCTAGACACCCTGATGGAAATAACTGACCCATCAAAGGCGCGCTGGTACCTGAACGTAACAGCCTTTCTGTTCCTTTGGATCTGTCAGCGAGGTGGAGAGGGGGGACAAGCTGCATGGGCAACAGCCTGTCTTCCATATTACATTGCCCAGGCTTATATCCGTCCATCCATCCACAAACACCTTGCACCTGCAACCTGGAGAGGGTACTCCAGCTTCGCTACTAGCACTAGCGTCGGACCAACACGTGAAGCAACAGTTACCGGTTATAAGTTAGCGCTCAATTGGCGTAGAGCCGACGCCAGGGGTTGCTTTTGGCGGTGGGAGGGACCCTCGCGTCCCACTGGACAGCTACCGCCCACCCAAGCTGGACAGCCTCCAGCCAATTAGGTGCTGTCCCGCCACGACCTGCCTTCTTCTATGAGTGTATGAAGATTAGGAGAATATCCGACAAGATGGTCGTTAATTTCCGCACCAGGCAAAAAGAAAACTTCAAGAGACGGATCAACAATGAAACTGGCCTGTTGGAATGTCCGGACAATGATGCCTGGGCTCTCCCAAGATCTGCGAGACATCAGTGACGCCAGAAAGACGGCCGTCATAAATAGCGAGCTAAAGAGACTAAATGTGGACATTATCACTCTGCAGGAAACACGGCTGGCTGACTCAGGAACACTAAAGGAGAGGGACTACACCTTCCTCTGGAAAAGGAAGAGCTCTGATGCCCCAAGAGAGTACGTAGTAGGCTTTGCAGTCAAGAACAGCCTGCTGAACATGATCGAACCAGGCAGCGGTGGTTCAGAACGACTCCTGACTCTCCGCCTCAACACCTCCAAAGGCAGCGCATATGCTCCAACTCTATCCGCCTATCCAGACGCCAAGGATGAGTTCTATGAAAATCTCGCATCAATCATAAGGAACATTCCCAGGACAGAACAACTTGTTCTCCTGGGGGACTTCAATGCCAGAGTGGGTGTAGACAACGATTCGTGGCCCTCCTGTCTCAGTTCCTTTGGAGTGGGGAAAATGAACGAGAACGGACAGCGACAACTTGAGTTTTGTGCCTGCCATGAACTGTGCATCGCCAGCTCCTTCTTCAGGACGAAGCCCCAAGTCTCCTGTAGGCACCCGCGCTCAAAACATTGGCACCAACTAGATCTGATCCTAGTAAGACGAGCTGCCATCAAAAACCTTCCCCACACTCACTCTTACCACAGCGCAGACTGCGACACGGACCACTCTCTGGTATGCTGCAAGATCAGACTGCAACCAAAGAAGTTCCACTGCTCAAAGAAACAAGTGAACTCACGCATTGACGTCAGCAAGATGTCTCAGCCAGATCTTGTAGAACAGTTCGCAGAGGCCTTTGAGGGAGAATTCGATGCATTGCAGCCCAGAGACTACCACAGAAAAATTGGAAACGCTACGAGACACCATGCACCGCATTGCTATGGCCACCTTTGGGAAGAAAAAAATCCCACGACTGGTTTGTGGCCAAATCATCAGAGATGACTCCCATTATTGAGGCCAAGCGTGCTGCACTCACCAAGTACAAACGGTCACCTAGTGAGAAGAACCTGCAAATCCTCAGGGCCGCCAGGAGTAAGGTTCAGCTTAATAATGCCAGGCGATGTGCAAATGAGTACTGGACAGAGCTCAGCGAAGAGATACAGAATGCTGCTGAAAGAGGCAACATCCGAGGGATGTATGATGGCATCAAGAAGGCATTGGGACCAACACAGAGCAAGACTGCCCCCCTAAAATCCTCCACTGGGGAAGTAATCAACGATCCTAGCCAGCAGATGGAGAAATGGGCGGAACACTACTCCGACATCTACTCCACATAAAACATGGTGTCCAACTCAGCCCTCGATGCCATCAAGTGCATGTCGGTCATGGAAGAACTCAACGCAGAGCCAACTGAGCACGAACTCAGCAAGGCCATTAGCAGCCTGACATCAGGCAAGGCACCTGGCAGCGATGGAATCCCCCCAGACCTCATTAAACACTGCAAGACTACTCTTCTGCATCCTCTGCACACAGTCCTCTGTCAGTGCTGGAATGAGGGGCCTGTACCGCAGAACATGAGGGACGTCAAGATCATCACCCTGTACAAAAACAAGGGCGAAAGGAGCGACTGCAACAACTACAGAGCATCTCGCTTCTCAGCATTGTAGGCAAAGTCTACACTCGGTTCCTTCTAATCCGGCTGCAGAAACTGGCTGAACGCGTTTACCCGGAATCACAGTGCGGTTTCCGAGCAGAGAGATCCACGGTAGACATGATCTTCTCCCTTCGCCAAAATCCAGAAGTACAGGGAGCAGAGGATGCCCCTGTATGTCGCATTCATTGACCTCACTAAGGCATTTGACCTAGTCAGCAGAGACGGCCTTTTCAGGGCTCTTCAAAAGATCGGTTGCCCCCCCCCCCCCAAACTGCACATCCTGATTAAGTCCTTCCATTCCAACAGGAAAGGGATGGTGCAGTTTAATGGTAACCTCTCCAAGCCCTTCGATGTACGCAGTGGTGTCAAACAAGGCTGTGTACTCGCCCCCACCCTTTTTAGAGTCTTCTTTGCTCTTCTCCTGAGGCATGCGTTCAGCATAGTGCAAGAAGGGAACTACCTGCGGACCAGATCAGATGGCAGGCTCTTCATTCTTTCCCGCCTTAGAGCAAGGACAAAAGTCCGTGAAGCCCTCATCAGAGACATGCTCTTTGCTGACGATGCTGACCCACACCCAGTGGGACTTGTGGTCACTAATGGACCACTTATCTCCCAGGCCTGCAAAGATTTTGGTCTGACCATCAGTCTCAAGAAGACAAACGTCCTAGGCCAAGACACGCCATCTCCACCAGCCATCACCATTGATGACTACGAGCTTAAAGCCATCCATCAGTTCACTTAACTTGGGTCCACCATCACCGACAACCTCTCCCTTGACACCGAGATCTACAAGAGGATCGGGAAGGCAGCCACAACACTAGCCCGCCTCACACACAGAGTGTGGACAAATCTCAAGCTGACCACGAAGACAAAGATGGCTGTATACAACGCCTGCGTCCTCAGCACCTTGCTGTATGGCAGTGAGGCGTGGACCACACATGCTCGTCAGGAGAAAAGGCTCAATACCTTCCACCTGAGAAGCCTACGGCGCATACTCGGCATCTTCTGGAAAGACAAGGTGACAAACACCGAAGTCCTGACACGCGCTGGCCTCCCGACCATGTATACCATGCTGAGACAGCGTCGGCTTCGTTGGTTGGGCCACGTTCGCCGCATGGAAGATGGTCGCACCCCAAAAGACATCCTTTATGGAGAGCGCGTCACGGGGCTGAGATACAAAGACGTTTGCAAACGTGACATGAAGGCACTTGAGATCAACACTGAGTCCTGGGAGGACCTTCCAGATGGCAGCAACATCTGGAGAAGCACTCTCAAGAATCAGCTACGGACTGGTGAGGACGAACTGTCAGCTGCTGCAGCAGAAAAGCGTGCTTGCTGAAAAGGGACGGCAGCCAACAGACCAGTATCAGTTTACACATGTGACCGCTGCGACAGAGACTGTCTCTCTCGCATCGGTCTCTGCAGTCACAGGCGACGCTGCTTGGTCCAGACAGCCCAATTAGACATTAGGTCGGATATACTCTATGCATGGTCAGCCATGACCGAAGGAGGCCTTCTAGTGTGTGTGTGTGTGTGTGTCTGTGTGTGTGTGTGTGTGTGTGTGTGTGTGTGTGACTGAATGACACGGGAAAGGAATCATGAGCGTCCAAATGCAGCTGTCAGTCAGCTCTAACCAGGTAGGCAGCCTGTTCTGTGAATGATTCATCTCACACTGAATCGTTAAGTCAAAAAGTCTTAACCGGAATTCTCTCAAACCGAACTGTGTATGGCACTGTGCCAGTTCATAGCACTGTGAGAGCAAACTGTTAGAAATCATATTTTATCTGCAATACAAACAAAAGTGACGGGCTACACGGATCATGTGTGATTTCTTCTTTTTCGAACATGATCTTGTTTAAATGACGATAGCAAATCATGTAAACATTTCATATCAACGCACATGTTGCTCAGTGCCAGAAACATGAGTTAGTAAAATCAAAAGTTACAAAGTGGAGAGTAAAGGATTCCGCATAAAGCAGCCGATATCGATCTAAATTTCATTGTTTTATAACAAGATGTATCAGTTTCAAACGTTCCATATCTGTTTTATGACCAGATCTATCAAAGTTTCAAATATTTCATTTATTCATCACGTCTTTCCTGCTTGAACAAACCATAACAAAATATACAATTTCATCCGGAAGATTTACTACCTGTTATTAGTATTAGAATGTGAAGATGTTTTTCCCCCACTATGTTTTATCCAAATTTGGTATTGACAGAAAAATGACAATGTTAAAGTCTAACGTAAACACAAACACACACCTGAAGTGGGCTGTCTCAGCAGATCTGGTTTGACATTCAGTTCCAGAGCAGGAACGTCAGTGACGAGGGACCATTGTTGGGCTGGCCACTTGTGTGTGATCAGGATGATATGGGGGCACTCCAACATGGCCAACTGGGCGTGATCAGGATGATATGGACACACTCCAACATGGCCAACTGGGTGTGATCAGGATGATATGGGTACACTCCAACATGGCCAACTGGGTGTGATCAGGATGATCTTGGTACACTTCAACATGGCCAACTGGGTGTGATCAGGATGATATGGGTACACTCCAACATGGCCAACTGGGCGTGATCAGGACGATCTGGGTACACTCCAACATGGCCAACTGGGCGTGATCAGGATGATATGGGTACACTCCAACATGGCCAAGTGAGCGTGATCAGGATGATGTGGGTACACTCCAACATGGCCAACTGGGCGTGATCAGGATGATATGGGTACACTCCAACATGGCCAAGTGAGCGTGATCAGGACGATATTGAGGCACTTCAACATGGCGAACTGGGCGTGATCAGGATGATACTGAGGCACTTCAACATGGCCAACTGGGCGTGATCAGGATGATATGGGTACACTCCAACGTGGCCAACTGGGCGTGATCAGGATGATATGGGTACACTCCAACATGGCCAACTGGGCGTGATCAGGACGATCTGGGGGCACTCCAACATGGCCAACTGGGTGTGATCAGGATTATATGGGTACACTCCAACATGGCCAACTGGATGTGATCAGGATGATATGGGTACACTCCAACATGGCCAACTGGGCGTGATCAAGATGATCTGGGGGCACTCCAACATGGCCAACTGGGTGTGATCAGGATTATATGGGTACACTCCAACATGGCCAACTGGGTGTGATCAGGATTATATGGGTACACTCCAACATGGCCAACTGGGCGTGATCAGGATGCTCTGGGTACACTCCAACATGGCCAACTGGGCGTGATCAGGATGATATGGGTACACTCCAACATGGCCAACTGGGCGTGATCAGGATGATATGGGTACACTCCAACATGGCCAACTTGGTGTGATCAGGACGATCTGGGGGCACTCCAACATGGCCAAGTGAGCGTGATCAGGATGATATGGGTACACTCCAACATGGCCAACTGGGCGTGATCAGGATCATGTGTGGGCACTTCAACATAACCCCTTGGGTGTGTGTCAAGAAATTCTGTCTCAGTGACAGATCGTAATTACTGTAAGCATTTGTTAAGTTTGGGTAATTGTATGGCATTAAGACATTTTATATCTAGCTCTTGGTCATTGGTCCAAATTTTTGTTTAGAGATTGGATAGCATTTCGTCACCCCGACTGGCCACGGTGTGAGTTTGGCGATTGGAGTGTTTAGGCAGGATGTTGCCAGTTACATGTAAGACAGGTCGGTTGCAGAATAGAACTGTTCCTCGGTCAGAAATTTGTGCGAAATGGTAAATATCTTCTTCTTCTTTTTTTTAATTTTTATAATTCTATTTCTCTGAATGCATATTGAAATTAAGGTAGGGAAAAACCCCTTGATTCATCTTGAATGATAAACTTACTTGCTTTTTTTTCTAGAATGAAGTTAAAGGAAATAATGGAGAACGAGTGTTCTGTGAGTACGATGGCGAGATTCGTTTGTGATGATATTTTAACTCACTGTAATTGATAGTGTGAAAATAATTCATATTATCATTGTGTTATTAGAATCTGTATGAATGAAGTGAAAAAGATAGATTGATGCCAGTATAAAAAAAACAGCGATAGATGGAGATGAAAGCGCGAAAAGTAGTTGTATCTATAAGGCGTTAGGTTTATGATTCCCTCACATGGGTTTCAGGGGAAACACCCGTCTCTTAATCGTGACATGGGCAAACACAGACGGGCGCACTTTGGAACAGCATTCTTGGCGGAGAAAGGCTGGGTAGTATTTATTGTTCGCCTCGAGTGACGGCTCTGGAGTTGCACAACAATATCTGCAATGCGGTGGCTTGCCCAGCCTGCTGGCAGGTCTGACTGCCTTCGGCGAATTCCACTTACACTTGTTCCAGTACTATCCAGATAACTGTGGTGTGTGTAGTTCAGTAATGGGCTTCTGTAATAATAATGTTACGAATAACAAAAGTAATAATAATAAAGATAATCATACTTTTTTTTTCTGTTGCGCCTTTCAATAATGCTCATTACACAAGTAAAATATAACGTCAAAGAAACACTACACAAAAACCACAACCACATGTAAAAATCTCCAAAACCATTCCATATGAACAACACTGTCACCCCAAACAAACAGCGAACTAAACCAGATACCAATATCTATGTAATCAACAACAACAAAAAGCATTAATGAACGGATAGGCGAACGCTCACATACACGCACACACACATACGAGCACGCACACTCGCACACCCATCAGTATTATGATATAGATGCATGTGTATTCACGCATGTTCCCCCCATGCCACCCATCCCCACCCCCGCCACCCACCCCTACCCACACACGCAGACATCGCCATTTCCCGTGACACTAATTTGAAAAAAACAAACCGACCCAAAACACACACACAAAACCAACTGATTGTCATACCCACGTTGATCAGTATTAGATGCCTTTTTTTTCAGTACTGCTCTTCATCTTGCATTTCTTTTCTCTGTGGAGTATTGAAGATGCTTTGGGTTTTTTGATACGGTCTGTTTAAGCAGGAAAGTCGTGATGAAGACATGAAACGTTTGAAACTTTGATGGTATGAAATAGACATGGAACGTTTAAAGCTGACAGATCTTGTCAGAAAACAATGAAATGCTGATTGATGTGGACTGCTTTATGCATGATTTGCTATAGTCATATACGAAAAAGAAGAAAAACGTAAGTACGGGTAAAACACGTTCCCCCCAACAACCCACCCCCCACCTCACACACACACACACACCTATTCCCCATGGAAATCACACATGATCCGTGAAGCCCGTCTCTTTTGTTTGTATTGCTGATGAAATAAGATTTCTAAACACTTTGCTTGTAGGGTGCTTTGAGCTGCTACAGTGCCATACACAGTTTGCGCTGAGAGAATTCCGGTTAAAACTTCTACATGCCTTAATACCTTGTGATATGGAGGCTGCCTACCTGGTTAGAGCCAACTAACAGCTGCATTTGGGAAGCTCCTCATACCTTTTCCGTGTTTATTGAATCAGGTTTCAGTCTCTCTCTCTCTCTCTCTCACACACACACACACGTGATTATATATATATATATATATATATATATATATACATATATATATATTCACACACACACACACACACACAAGATTCATACTTTAATACGCATGCATACATTTTACAGTTTTAAAGTTTTAAGAGAAAATAAGGGATATAAAACAATTTCAATTTCACCACAAAACACGTGGATGAAAACAGAAAATAGTGGGTAAACAGGAGGCGACTCAGTTATTATACTGGTACAAATAGCTTTTTTTTTTTTTTTTTTTTTTTTTAAAGGCAGGGGCAGTTTCCATGTGACAAATAGTGGAAGGGAGATAATTTCACACTTTGGGAGCATTGTAAAAGAAAACTCTTTCGCCATTCGTTTTTTGTAATAATTATGGGCGCAGGCAGGAGATGAGAATCAGAGGTTGAGTGAATATGTCTCGAAGGCATGTTGACAGACAGAAGGTCATGGGTGTAACCAGGGATGAACCAGTGAAAAAATATGACAGAGCGTCGCAAGCTTCTATTTAACCCATGCTTGGCTGGGAGCCAGTGAAGTGCTTGGAGAAGTGGTTGAGCATGATCAGACCTTTTCGCTCGAAGAACGGGTATTGCTGCGGTATTCTGTACCTTTTGGAGTTTATAGAGAATGTACTGTGGAGAGTTAGAAAGGAGTGGTTTGCAGTAGTCCAGGCAAAGCACAGGCAAGGTCTTTTGCTGCTTCAGTGGTTAGGTATTTACGGATATTACCAATAAGTCTGATCTCTATATAGGCTGATTTACAAATATTTGAACCTGCTTGTCCAAGGACATGTGGTCAGAGATGATGTGACCTAAGTTTCTAGCAGAAGAAGCAGGTAATATTTCCGAAATTCCAACTTTGATAAATGTGGTGTTTAGATCATGGAAACGTTTCTTGTTAGTCGTCATCAGAAGGGCTTCAGTTTTTGTCGCCATTCAGTTTTATTACTTGTCTAAAACTAGACATCATTGATACATGTCTGAGTATTGTCAATGGTAGTTTGTATCTGGTCAGGAGAGCACGAGTCCAGAAGCTACATGTCATCAGCAAAAAGTATTGGCTGGAAACAGAGTATGATAAGAGAGGCAAGAAGCTGTGTATAAAGAATGAAAAGTACAGGTCCAAGAACCGAAACCTGGGGTCACCATGATCAAGGCGAACTAAACTTTGAACACAAATGAGATCGTGTCTACCTTACCTCTTTCAGACATTGCGCATGAAACTACCACATATATGTTTTATATGTTGCATGGCCTTGAAAATGTTTGATGCATGACAATGATAAGGGGACATATTACAGGGGGGGGGGGGGGAAGGAGAGAAAAAAAGACAGAATAAAGAGATGAGAGAAGAAAAAAAAGAAGAAAAGAAAGAAAAGACAACAGAAAGGAGAAAAATGATGATGGAGGGAACAAACAGAAACAACAAACAAAATGAAAAAAAGGGGGGAAAGAAACAAAAAGAGAAAGAAAAAAGGGGGGAAAGAAACAAAAAGAGAAAGGAAAAAAGGGGAAAAAAAACGGGAAAGAGCCTCCCAAGGATGCTGAAACTATCCTGCTCATTTGCAGAAATGTTACGCATCCACTGATTTCTCCTAAAAAAAACACAATAATGATAAATAAATAAATATTTTAAAGAAACAAAAAACAATCAAATTTGAACACAGGTTACTGACCAAAACTGAGTGGGATATTTGAGAAATGTAGGACCGTTTCGGTGCTGTGGAAGGAACAATAGGCAGACTGAGTTGGACACATGAGATTATGGGAATTTATATATGAGAGAATTTGTTGGAGAACGACTTTCTCGATGATTTTGGACAGACAATGTAAGTTTGAAACGGGTCTATAGTTTTGAACATTGATTTGATCAAGGCTAGTTTTTTTCAGAATAGCGGCTGCAAAATTTGATTTCATTTCCCTGTTGGAAAAAAAGGAAACAGTTCACTGAAAAATTCTTGAAACATTTATGAAAGAATCTCGAATTAATGATTTATCGGTGGACGGGAATATATACGTATTTGAGACCTGCCTTGAAGTATGGAACATAACGTTTGAACATACCACAACAGTCATAACGGGCAGTAACTTCAAAGGCATTGACTTCGTGCAAACGTTTCAGGAACACTCTCCACCAAAGCGTCGTGCTAGGTCCGCTGCTGGAGATAGTGACGCATTTCCTGGGATGTGGATAATTGATAGTTCCATCTACAGCATACCCGGCGTTGCCAGATCCCAGCCAAATCTGACTGGCTTGTTGTTTTACGACCACGTTGTAGGGCACTGCAAAAATAAATGGATTAGCTTCCAGTTATTTTCTTTTTATTTCTTATTTCACACACACACACACACACACACACACAATCACTCACACACAAGTCGGAAGATTTTTGTTTGTTTGTTTGTTTTTTAAGTAAAACGAAAACATAAATAAGAAGAAATCACACACGCACTTTTACATACATCGAAAAAAAAGACCCTTTCAGTTATTCTGTAAAAATGTACCCAGTTAGACATTGAAATTCTGGTGTTACTGGGACTGAAAATCTGTATTCAACTATGCTGAACACATTACTTGTTCACAACAAGGACAGAAATCAAATACACACAGTGCAGTGTGTGGGCTACATATGTTGTGTGTGTGTGTGTGTGTGTGTGCGCGCGTGTGTGAAAGTAATACACTTTGTATATTGACTGCACAAGTGACTGTACACATTTTGTTTACAGTAAAACAAGAACTAACTCATCCTCTCACAATAAAAAAAAGGCCTTAAATGCTGAATCAGAGCCAGAAATGCAAGCTAGCACGGACAAAGTATAAGCAGCATGTCACGACCTTAGGCTTACCGTCAGCACGAAGAAGACGGAAGTCATGCCAAGCTAAAGGGACGTTGAGGGATCACCCTACAAACAAAGCTAAAAGCCTAACAAGCAATAGTGCTCCCAACCCTCCTGCAAGGCAGCGAAACGTGGACTGTCTATACGTGACTCAAATGGCAGCTAAATAACTCCCACGTGACCAGTCTTTGTAGGATCTTGGGATCAATTATCAGGACAAAAAGAATTAACAGAAGTTCTCTCCGGGGCGTATGTGCCGTCTGTCCACGTACTGCTGTTAACACAGACATGATGGACTGGTCAAGTGGTCAGGATGGCAAATGAGCGCATCCCCAAGTAATTCCATAATGGTGAACTGTCTCCGTTTCAAGGACACTCTGAAGGCCTCCCCGACATCTCTTGACACAGACACCCCCACCAGGAAATCCTTGCGCAGCCTGATCCACAATGTTTGTCTGACCCCAGAGGTAAGAAGAATGGCTGGTATATCTCATAGTAGGGAACTTCTCAAGTCCAGAGTAGCCAGCGCATGAATTTGATTTGTACACACATACTTGCCCAACATATGCCAGGACAATTTGTGCCTTAATCAGATTGATTTACCATTTCCAGACACACAGTATCCAGTTTACAGCCGGTTGTAATGTCCCAAATCTTCCCCGCCCCTTCCGTAGGTCCCCCGGGTGACACATCAGTGTCCTAAACCGTACCCCGGGGGACTTGTCAATGTCCTAAATCGTACCCGGGGGACTTGTCAGTGTCCAACCAACAGATTTGATAATCTGTCCCAAAACGCCCACCCCCACCCCCTCCTTACGCACAAAAACGTTTCTGCTTTTATGTCACATTTTAACACACTCAGTGCATATCTTGATATGTGTGTGCCTTACTGTGACTCTTGGCACGTTCTCACCACTGACCAGTACTGTGTGACCATTGCTGACCACTGCTGAACATGACCAGAGTTCGGTTTGCATTGATTTGTCACATCTACGTAATATGTCTTCACGGGTTTTTTTTTTTTTTTTTTTTTTTTTTTTGTTTTGTTTTTTGGGTGTGTTTTTTATAAATACCTAACCATTGCTGATCATTGACCAACATTGTTCAAACTGCATTAGTTTGTGACGGTTATGAAGTATTATGACTTTTTGACAGGATTTAACCATGCCCAGTAACTGATCACTACTGACTGCTGCTGACCAATACTGACTACTACGTTCCCAAGTTTATAAGAAATCGCAACTCGAAAGTGTTCTCTCACGTTGGTGCATCACTATGACGATTGACAGGTGTGTTTTTTTAGCGCAAACTTGCGACTGCTGACCTCAATGTAACTGTTCAGATTGTTTACTTTTGTGACGTTTATGTAGTAATACGATTTCTTGATAGGATCTGGCCCATTGATTAACTATAACTAACCATTACTGACCATTGTTCACCACTACCAACACATGTGACCGCTTCCGAAAAGCTACCAGAATGTGGCATTTTATGTTTTCGTAATATTACGCCTCCATGACCAAGTTTGACGATTCACTGCCCAATGCTGACAACTACCAAAAGTATGCAGCCTGCGTTATGTTTATGTTGTGGGGGACGGGGACTAGACCACTGATATGTATATATGGATTGTTCATGCCTTCTTTGCGCTCCTTTACTGACTGAAGCCAGCGGAAGTGTTCGATCGGCCATTTTGGTCCTCGTGTCAGAGCTGCACGAAGCGGTGATTCCGTATGCTTTGTGATTGACTTCGCGCAGCAACAACCACTTCTACACAGCAACGATGCCCATGTGTGGTGCATGGAACTGCAGCCGGCAAGACTGCATTGATGTTTATCCTGCCCCCCAAGTCTTTCTCCGCCCTCTCATTTGCTTTATTTATTTTTATTATATATATATATATATATATATATATATATATATATATATATATATATATATATATATATATATATATATATCTGTGTGTGTGTGTGTGTGTGTGTGTGTGTGTGTGTGTGTGTGTGTGTGTGCTAATATCATGGTTATAAACACGGTTTCAACATTCAATTTTAAGGAGCATGCAGACACATCTACATTCGCTTGATCTTTTCATAACTCAACACATTGGACAGGTCTTATATGAACCTGTTCTTGGTAAAATAAGCAAATAAATGTAAAGTAATAATAGTGATGTAAAATGAATAAAAAGGGAAAAAAAAAGGGGGGGGGATAAATATTACAAAAATATAGTAACATTACCCCCCCCCCCTCTCTCTCTCTCTCTCTCTCCTTAAAGTGCTCATAACCAACATTCAGTTTGTCACAAGGAACATGCAGACACATCCAAATACTTTCTTTGCGTGACCCAACTAACTGGACAGGCCTTATCAGAGCATGTCCTTGGTAAAATAAATAAAAGAATAAATACTTGAGAAATAACAATACTATAAGATGAATAAGAACTGAAAAACAAAAAAGGAATAAAGGAATATAACAAAAATAAAATAAAGTGACATTAAAACACCCCCCACCCCCTCTCTCTCTCCTTTCAGTGCTCATATCATGGTTCAAGCCACTATTTCAACATTCAGTTTCAAGTAACCCAACACACTGGACAGGCCTAAAAGAGCCTGTTCTTGGTAAAATAAATACATCAATAATTATGATGAAATAACATTATTATAAAATGACTAAAAATGAAAAACGAAAAAAAGGACAAAGTAAATGTAACAAAAAACGAAGTAACATTAAAACACCTCTCTCTCTCTCTCTCATCGAAGCAACAGGAACAGAGAATGAATAGGAAATTAGAAACGGGAATTAGCTCCTCAGGACGCGGAAGTGATAGAAAGTGTTGCATATTATCTGACTGAATACAAACAAAGGCACACATCGCAGGTGTTCCTACGCTAACCACCCGGTAAAACACACACACACACACACACACACACACACACACTCACACACAATCACACACACCACAAGTAGCGGCATTACATCAGAGTGCTCTCACACCCGTGAGTAACTTAAAAACAAACACCACCACCACTTAATACTGTTGGGAAAATATTTTACCATATTGACATCCGTAGTAATTGTTGCAAGGATAACTGCACTCTCGTGGGCACCTCTGACAGGACTCTCCTTTGCCATAATAGCCAGGTTTGCAGACTGTAAAAAACAAAACAAACAAACAAGCAAAAAAAAAACAAACAAAAAAACGGTTCAATGTTGAGTACATTACAGTTATCAAGTTACGCAAACTGAATGATTAAATGTGTCAGTTATTCGAAATAAGGAAACGTGAGTAAATTGATAACAAAGCTGAACAACTACTTTTTTTTTCTCTTTTCTTTTTTTTTCTTCTTTTTTTATTGTATTTGTTGGTGTGTTTGTCTAGGTGGTAATTCTGGTTTGTTTGTTTGTTGGGTTTTTTTTTCTTTTTTTTTTTTCTATATTTTGATAATGGTGAATGATATGCATGACAACGATAAAGCGATGTTTTCTGGGGGTGGGGGAATGAGGGCGGGAGGGGGGGGATTTGAATTAAGGATTCCTTCATTTTCCATGTATCTCTCAGTAGCGCACTGTTATTATAACAGGTACATGTGGTAAGGTTGTTGTTGCTTTGTTGTGTTTTGTTATTTCGTAGAAAACTAGATTTGACATCAACAGAAAATGATTATGTTCAGATCAAATCATGCCCAGCCGATGCAAAGGGGCCATTTCTGCAAAGAATGTCCGCCATTTCTTAAAATAAGTCAAAGAGAACGTCAAATATTTGTTTGTAGTCGACTGATGGTGATTAAAACATTTTTAAAAAGTCAAATCATGTCCACAATATTTAAACAGCATACACGTTCGCTTACCCATGTGTGTTTCAGTTCAAGTATAATTTCAATAAAGTTCAAAACGTTTATTTCCTTCAACAACCGGGCAAAATGGTTTCACACACACACGCACACACACACACAAACACACCCTGTTTTGCAGTGTGAAATATTCTGAAGCACATGACTGTACACCCCATCCCCACCCCCACCCCCTGGAGCTGAAGTAAGTTCACTCGCAGTTTGAATAGGCTCCCATTCATTCATCATTTACACACCAATGAGATTCTAAGAGTGAGTTTTGTGGAAAACAATGCTTTTTCCATGAACAGTGCAGACTTCACCGATATACATTTTATACTACCCTCACATTTTACATCATGAAAAAAACATATCAATTTTTACCTCCAGCTGTAAAGAAAGCATTTCAGAAGTTAGAGTTATGAAACGGTGTGCTGTGATTATTCAATACCTCAACAACTGTGTGTCCAAATTCCAGAATCACTCCCCCGTGTTCTTTTTTCACTCCAGTGGAGTGATTCTGATTCACCATTATCGTGTCTGAATGTACACCCCGGAAGTAAGTTCAGGCAAGTGCCCAGACTCACTCTCCCCTTTTGGACAGGGAGGTGGAAATAAGCACGTGCCTATATCTGCCCCATAGGGTGTTTTTTGACCGTGTCCAAAGTGACTCCATGGGGAGTGGTCTTCGAACAGGGAAGGAGGGAGGAGTGGGGGAGAAGGGGGAGTGATTATGGCGCAGGTCTGGACTGTAAGGGGGTCGGTCTGGATTCACTCCCCGCGGGGGATCATTTTACTGGAATTGTTTCAAAGGATCATTGTGACATTGTGACATTGAGCCCCCCAACTGGTTACGTCCAGGATGTGATCACTCCGTGGGGAAGATGGAGACACTGACACTGACACATGTTTAATTGTGAAGGCCACCGGCCCATACACAAAGGGGTGGGAGATACAATCGGGCAATTCAACATGCAGAAAGAATACGTAAAAAAAAAAAAGTCGCTCTTCACCCCCCCCCCCCCCCCACCCCCCACCCCCACCTACACACACACACGCACGCAAAAAAAAAGAAAAAGAAAAAAAGAAGAAAAGTCTGTATTGTACGTGAGTAACCGATAACTGGATGAAAAAGACATAGCATGTTCGTACTCACCATGTTTATAGTTATACTAATTTATTCATTGTGTAAATTCGTCTTTAAATTTTAAAGCGCAATAAGTGTACATAGCAAATTTATCTGGGAGGTTAACACATGGGTTTTGTAGAATAGGAAGCAATGTATTGTCATTGATATTTATGAACTCTGAAATATATTTCTGGCGGATATGACCGTATTTAGGATACACAGAAATGAAATGGTATTCATCTTTCAGGATGCCAGGACAAAACGGGCAGAAACAGTTTATATACGCGTTCTGTGATCTTCTATTTATACCAAGCTCGTTTAGACCAAGTCGCAATCTTATCAAGGTATCTCTGAAACGTTTGATAGTGATATTGTCCAAGTATATATCTGAATGATACCATGTCTTCCCCACTGTCTCACAAAATCTTTGACTTCAGATATCAGAAGAGAAAAGATTATTGGGCTGAGGAGACAGCCTTGTTTAACCCCTTGGGGACAACTGAAAAAATCGGTCATATTTCCTCCACATCTCACACAGGCTCTAACAGTACTGTACATGGCCTTTATCATGTTAATTAGCTTAGTGGATGCTTTTGCATTTCCTAGTGTCACCCACAATTTATTTCGGTCAACAGTGTTGAAAGCTTTGCGGTAGTCTATGAAGGCAACATATACCTTTCCGGGGAAGATGGAGAGAAAGGGTGAAATAGAGGGAGAGAAAGAGAGGGGAGGGAGGGAGGGTGAGAGGAGAGCAGGGCGGAGGGGGGGTGGGGTTTGTCTGTGACAGAGACAAAAAAACCCACTCAGACACAGTGACGGAGCCAGAGACAGAAAAGCTTACAGAGGAAGGTAGCTCACCCCATAATTCGACGTTAGTCCTAGAAAGAAAATAAAGGTTCCAGTTATATTTGTCTCTTGATCCAGGATCATCTCGTTTTGAAAAGCGTAGGTAGCGTCCCGTCAACACAGTCTTGCACTTAACGGTTCGTTCTAAAGAAAAACGAAACGTTGGCAATATTAATTCGATGTGAATGAATGAATGAATGAAACAATAAGAACATGGTCTGTATGGCTAACATGATAAGTTTTGAAGTGAAAATAAAAGACAGCATAGTTTACATGTTAATCATGTGCATTCAAATCTTGCTTACACGCTTTTTTCAGTCAATAGCATATACATTATGTGACCCTGCCTTTTGACTACACACACACACACACACACACACACACGCACACACACACACAACGGTTGACATGCAAATAACTGAGACCAGGGGGTTACATCGTCTCATTTCTTTACACATGTGAATCAAAAATAGTATGGTCATTTGTCCTCTCTTTTTACTTTCTTTCTTTATAAAGACTGCTCCATATATACCTCAGCAACAAAAAAGCTACATACATCATTTTAGAATGTACTTCACATTATTCGCATTGTCTTGTTTTCACTCGAATTAGTTTCAGTTTCGCCAACAGAAAATTGTTTTGAGAACATGTAAACAGTTTCTCATGTGGCTGGTTTGTTTTCGCTGTCGTTCTTGTTGCTGGTGCTGCTGGTACGGTTTTTTGTTGTTTGTTTGTTTGTTTGTTTGTGCTTTTTTGTTTGTTTGTTGGTTGGTTGGTTGTTTTTTTGGTTTTTTGTTTGTTTTGGGGGTGTTTTTTTAGACGAATTCGGTTCAGAAGATTTACAAAACATAGACTTCTTTCCCCAGAACTCACGTCCCAGATTATCTACACAACATGCTTCCACATTCAGAGCATACGTACTTCGATTGCATCTATTGCCAGGGTGCAGCTGATCGGCCTGATTATATGATGGTGACTGGTAGCAGATCTTCGCGTCCACAACGATGTCAGTACTGGCGAGTCTACGGCATTCTAGTATCGATCTTGCTAAACAATGGACAGGATGACAGATATACAATAATGAACGAAACAACAGGAAAGTGTGCACCCCAACTTACCACCAACAAACACATATTCATTCAAATAGAGTCTATCACATAGACTGAATAATATGTGAGTCAAAACACATAGAGCACAACTAATGACTACTTTATCAAACAATCAAGATGGTATTGATCGTCGAAAGCGTCCACAAAGAACACATATGTGAGTGTGTACAACATCTGACATGTGGGGCTCAATCATCAAGAACAATAACAAGGACCATGCCTACAAAATAACAACACTGTTTATGAATGGCAAAAAAAATTATATGCAAAAAGCATTCAATGGTCTAAAGAATTGTTTTCTAAAAGAAATAAAAAAAGAAAAAGAAATTGAAACTTACTCGGTCTTATGCCGACAATAACTGTGTCAAAAGTGAAGACGCGTTCCAGGTCGAATTCTAACCAAGGCGTTTTAGCATTCAGACCCGATTCGTACCTAGTGCCCCACTCCCCATTGTTGGCATAACAAAACTTTCCAGAATTTGTTGGGGTTCCTGTCACTGGTTTCCCGTAAAGCACATTCTCTGAAAAAAAAAAAAAAAAAAAAGAAGCATTGCGTTAGATTCCTACCACACAATCAACGAAATAATATTTAGTAAGCGTTACAGAAATGTGGTGCTGACCACACTTTTCTATGGCTCAATGTCTTGGATCACCTGCAGCAGTCCACTTGTGGAAAGATTCCACCAATATTGTTTCCATTCATTTCCTCGGGAAAGCCAGATTCATCGACATTCAGTCATTACTGCTGAAGACATGGCTTCTCAGGGCAGAACACTTTTCCAGAATGGAAGACCACTGTCTACCAAAGATACATCTATGTAATTAACTGTCAACTGGTCATCACAACCATGGAGCACCCCGGAAGTAGTACAAAGACATGCTGGAAAAGGCCCTTGAAACCAGTAGCATCACCCTCTGCTGATGGACCATCCAAGCTGCTAACCGAAGTGCCCGCAACCTCACAATCCACAGAGCTATCAATACTTTTGAAGCTAGCCATTATGCCAATATGCAGGCGTAAAAAGAGGCATGTTCAAAACAATTTCACATATGACATGGACATTTGATATCCAGAGTTGCAAAAACAAATGTTCACTGCCATGACACTGATCAATTAAGCATGTTACACTATGAGAAACTTCTCTCGTCTTCTGAACAATTGATTGATATAACAAAACGAAACGAAAATATTGAAAACAACAAAATAAATAATAGCAGAAAGAAGGAAAGGTTACTGCACCAACATGACAGGGATGAAAAATGTCTGACTTTCCCCCTGTTTGCTACAGTTTTTTGTTTCTCCTTTTTTTTTCCATTTTCTTTTCTTTTTTTTTTCTTTTTCTTTTTTTCTCGAAATGATGTCTTCATTAATTCAAATCCTACATTTGACTTATCTCTCATGACAACAATATCAGCAGTACCAGCAGTGGACACACCCCACCTCTCCAAACATCACACCTGCTGTTGGAGTCTGGAACGGACGACCCTGCAAGAGAAAGCGTCATCCTCCTCCCACCCACCCCGACAGTGCTACCCTGCGAGCAACAGCAAAAGACTGAACCCAAATCCAACAAAGAAGTCTACCCCTGTGGGTAAAAGGACAAGAAAGCAGTGCAAACGAACACTTTATCCTCCCCCTCGTGTGTCATCTGTGTGCAGCCCATTTCCCAAACTGTCCAACAAAGTTGTTCTTTTGGAACAGCAGCTACAAGCGGTGACCAGTGCACAGTCCGCGCTGGAAAGTGACTTCAAGTCTGTGGTTGAAGACGTCAAAACAGTCACCAAAAATGAACTACGTGTAAATGTTTGAGAAAAATTTGATGCCTTAGTTTCTAAAATAGATGAATTAAAAACACACATTAATAATCTGGACAAATGTAACAAACAACTCACGAAATGGCTCCATAAAAGCTCAGCTAGGGTCCCTCCTGTCAGAAGTAAAAAAAATAAAATAAAATCTACTCCAAAAGAAAGTGTATCAACCTTCTCAAAGACTGAGTCAGATGAAATACATCACAATCTGTCAAACACGACCAGCAGTGTGGATGTTTTTACTCAAACTGAAGATGTATGTTTTCCCGGCTCTCCCTGTAACAGTGATGGTCAGACTGTAACAACAGTCCTTACCGGTCCTGAAGCTGGACCACGGACTGATTGTCAGTTTTTGTTACAACCACCCTTCATTTTGTCACTGACGGGAGACAAATCCAACAAATATATTAACCCCCCTGCCCCGATTCCAGCTGATACGGATGATGATGCTCTGCAATATTCTGTTTCCACTGCAAACACATATTCCGTAATGTCAGAAAATACTCCAGCAGCACACTTAACACTGCCTCCTGTTGAGGCAGTTGTGAGGAAGGATAGCCGCTTCCCACACCCCAAATCAAGCCCCCGTGAAATTCTGGCTCACATGTCTATCCCCAAGAGAGCAATGCTACTTATCGGAGACTCCATCATACGCTTCATCAATCCAAAACGCTTCGCCCCTCGACAAGAATTTCTGTTCAAAATATGTGTACCAGGTATGAATCTTAGAGATCTCCGCATCTGGCTGCAATCAGCCCCCACAGCCCCTGATCTGAAAGACGCTATTGTCCATGTCGGCATCAATTGTTGTCCGTCTAGCAGAGCCCCACCTCCGGCAGACTGTGAAGAAAAATAAAGGTATATAGTAATAGATTTGGAGGTCTGTGAAGAATACGAATAACTGTTTTAGAAAGGGGTGCTGGTGGCGGTAGAGAAGTTTAATATTGAATCACTGGAATCAAAGTCATTGTGCTGAACGGAAATCTCAGAGTCCTGAATAGCAAAGTAACGATATAATAGACTGTTCCACCAGACCAAGAGCTCATCTCTGCTACATGTAAAACGTTTTTGAATGATGTCCAGAGTGGGCTGCAGTTAGTTCTTAATGGTTTTACCATCATAAGGGGAAACAGATTCAGCCATGATGATGAGTAATAGAACAGACTACTGTGGATAAAAAAAATATAAATCATAAAAATGATTTTACACACAGACAACACACGTAACTCACTTGCTGTCACCGCCGGAACAATACACCAGGTTACTCACAAATAAATCCAATCATGAGGTGGTATAGTATCCATGTGCACACAGTTATCATGCCACACAGGATCACACTGAACAGCACAGTCAGCCATACACAATTCACAACAGCTGACAAGAAAACGTGTTCACCTTTCACAGCCACAGTTCATGCGCACTCTTGTGTCCAAGTGCGATCACCGAACAACACACGATAATGTGTAAAATCAAATAAACTTTTTACAGCAGTTGACGCAGAAAAGTATCAACTGGATCTACACAATGATGGTTTTCATGATCACGCACAAGTAAATTTGTAATTGGCAAAAACGCTAAATATTTTTGACGAGCTCTTTCCAACGGCTGCCCGGCAGCTCGTGAGCACATTTCAGAGAGAGAGAGAGAGAGAGAATCAGAGAGAGAGAGAGAGAGACGGGGGAAGGGGGACACCCGGTAGGGAAAAGGGTTATGTGTGTGAAACCGTGCACTTACCTCTGAGGCTTTGTTCGTAAGCAACTTTTGCCGTATAGCACGCGTCGCACTTCTCAACACAGTCTTCCATAGTTACTGAAACAAATGAAACATAACTCCGCTCTAATCATGAGGGTTGCTTACCAAAACTGGCTAAAACGAATATAAGGCCAATAACTTTAGCAGGTGAATATCGATTTCCTCTCTCTCTCTCTCTCTCACACACACACACACACACAAGTTAACAAATATATCTATAAACAAGCAGTTACTCACACACATGCACACCTTAACAACACTCCTTCACTAACAGCTACACAGACACAGACAGACAGACAGACAGACAGACAGACAGACAGACACACACACACACACACACACACACACACAGCGCGCACATTTCAGTTTCCTGAAACGTCCGCCAGAGGATCTTTCGGGAACCTGAAACGCCCCTTGGGGCCCTGACTTCACCAAAGCACCTGTCCCAAATCGTCCGCCCCTCAACCCAAAATTTGTTTTGCGTTTCCTCGTGTGTGTGTGTGTGTGTGTGTGTGTGTGTGTGTGTGTGTGTGTAAAATACAGCAGTCATTACTTTCTGAAACACTGATTTATGCTGACTCACATTACGGTCCAGTTAATACAAATGCAAATTCAAAAAGTCTCTAAAATCTCCTCGAATACCATGCCAGTACAATGTGTAGACCTGTTAAATTATGTTCTTGTGTACGCACAGGAAGAAGTTCTAATGCAAATTAAAGATGATGTTATTCATGTTAGTATGTGTAAGTTATGTTATGGAAACACGAACACATACCGAAAACTAAGTATAGCTGTATAACTGACTAAATAAAACAATTATGCACGTCAAAGCGCACTTTTGTGAATCTTGATCGGACCTCGATTATACTCGAATGTGCAACACTCGTACAACGTCAACGAAGTAAACACGTAAGTTTCCCAAGAATGCCGAAAGATATCTTTCGATTCAGACTCTCCAGCCGTGTACAGAATGGAAGAGATTGCAATCGTTCTGAACACTCATCAGATCTTTCTCGACGTTAGGAAGCTACTTTCAGCAGCATGCTCCAAGATGCCAATGATGATTACTGTGGCGAAATATTCTACATCAGTACATGTATCGAAGCCATCCTCAATCGAAAAGAACAGCAAAAAGCTGAACTGGCAATATTCCGCCGCAGTTCACAATACACAGTAGATGATGCCTACTTGTAAGCATACATCAATTCCTTTCCCGGCTGTGTACCAAATTTAGATGTTATTTCATAATGGTCGTCTGCTCGAAGTGGAACAGCAGAGCAACAACAGTATTAATTATGTCTATATGTTTTATGGTTTAGAAGCTGCTGTCGCGTTTGTTTTGCAGAATTAGAGAAATTATCCTCATGCCCTGGCAAGTCATCTTTTTTTTATCGTTATTAACTGACCACTGCTGACCGATACTGACGTTTGTCCAAAGACTGCTCAGATTGTACGTCTTAACAGAATTTGACAGGACACTACTGGCTTCTACTATCATTGCTAACCACTGCTGACCACAACTGACCATGATCCAAAAAGCTCAGAATGCTGCATATTATAAACTAAACAAACGAGTCAAGGCCTTCACGACTTACTTGTGGTACACTTAAAATAAAATAAAATAAAATTAAATAAAATCGTCAAAATCTGTTCTGTATTTGTTCTTATAAAGCTTTCGGTTTAAAAAAAAATACTGAAGTAGAACACTTTCGGTCATGGCTGACCATGGATAGAGTATATCCGACCTAATGTCTAATTGGGTTGTCTGCTTGGACCAAGCAGCGTCGCCTGTGACTGTAGAGACCGATGCGAGAGAAACAGTCTCTGTCGCAACGGTTACATGTGTAAGCTGATGTTCGTCTGTTGGCTGCCGTCCTTCTTCTGCGAGCTCGCTTTCCTGCTGCAGCAGCTGACAGTTTGTCCTCACCAATCCATAGCTGATTCTTGAGAGTGCTTCTCCATCTGTTGCGGTCATCTGCAAGATCCTCCCAGGACTCAGTGTTGATCCCAAACGCCTTCATGTCACGTTTGCAAACATCTTTGTATCTCAGCTGTGGGCGGCCGATGCTTCTCTGCCACGAAAAACCAACCTCTGCTGGGATTCGAATCCGCGTCCTCCCATCCGTCAGTCCGCGACGCCAACCACGGCGGACCATTTCAGCAGTAGACGGAAAGGACAGGCTGAGCATCCTTGGGGATTTCAATGCCCGCGTTGGCGTGGACTTCTCGTCGTGGCCAAAAGTCCTAGAACAGCACAGCACTGGCAAGTGCAACTCCAAAGGACGGCTTTTGCTCTCGCTCTGCGTGCAGCATAGACTGACCATCACCAACATCCTCTTCCAACAAGCAAACAAGTACAAGAACACATTGATGCACACCTGCTCCAAGCAATGACACATGCTGGACTATGTGATCGTCTGGCAGAGGGACAGAGGTGATGTTTCCATTACATGCTGCATGAAAGGAGCAGTCTGTTGGTCGGACCATCACCTGGTACATAGCAAGATGAACATCAGACTTGCACGTAAGCTCCAACCAGCCAGGCAGAAACCCCCTAGGAAGCTGAACATCCACCGCCTCCCTATCACCAAGGACGTGCTGCAGCAGCAAATCCAAGCAGCTCTGCAAGAAATTCCTGCATCGACTGATGTAGAAGAGGTATGGAGCACCTTCAGAGATGCTGTGTACACAGCAGCAGCTGACACACTCGGCTTTGTACAGAGGAGCCACCAAGACTGGTTTGACAAGAACAACTGGAATCTCCAAGCTCCTGAACACACTGCATATACGGCATCAGGATCAAATTTCTGATAAAGACTGCCAGAGGAAGAAGAACCAGTACTTGCAAACCAAGCAACTCGTACAGAAGAGGCTGCGTGAGAAGAAGAACACCTGATGGGAGAGAAAGAGCTTCAGTCTGCTGTTGATGCTCACGACACGAAGACGTTCCATGAAGGTCTCCGAGCTGTGTATGGGCCGAGAGTCACAGGATCAATCCCTGTACGAGCCTTGGACCAGACCACCCTCCTGACGGAGAAGAAAGACATCCTTGCCCGCTGGGCAGAGCACTTCAACATCCTCAACGGGGACTCGTCCGTATCTGACGAGGTAATTGCAGACCTCCCAAAGCAACCACTCACTGACTCGCTAGCTGTCCCTCCCACCAACGCCGAGACCTGGAAGGCCCTGAAGCTGACAACGTCAGAAAAAGCACCAGGAGCGGATGGAATCCAGGCTGACATCTACAAGTATGGAGGCGAGGTGCTGACAGATAAGCTGACCGCCCTGTTCCAGTCTATGTGTGGGAGAGGGGAGGTCCCCCAGGATTTCAAGGATGCTTCTATTGTCCACATTTACAAACGGAAGGGAGACAAAACAGCCTGTGATAACCACCGTGGAATCTCTCTCCTCTGGATCACCGGCAAGATCTTTGCCCACACCATACTGAACAGACTGGTTGACCATATCTCCAACACAGTCACCCATAAAGCACAGTGCGGCTTCCGCTCAGGCAGGGGAACATGTGACATGGTGTTTGCTGTACGCCAGATGCAAGAGAAGTGCCGTGAGCAGAACAAGGAGCTCCACATGGTCTTTGTAGACCTGACTAAGGCCTTCAACACGGTGAAACGCCGTAGTCTGTGGAAGATCCTCCTAAAGTTCAGCTGCCAAGACAGCCTAATCCAGCTGATTGCGTCATTCCACGATGGCATGCAGGCGAGAGCACAGGAAAATACTGACATGTCGGATCCGTTCCCTGTGGTAAATGAAGTGAAGCAGGGCTGCGTCCTGGCACCTACACTGTTCTCCATTCTCTTCTCTGCCATGCTGATTGACGCCTTCCAAGACTGTGACCAGAGCATCTACATTCAGTTTCACACCTGCGGCGACTCCACTTCGCTGATGACTTGCTGCACACACCCACGAGGACATGCAGTTCATTATGGACAGGTTCTCAACCTCCTGCAGGCGCTTTGGACTGACCATGAGCCTGAGCAAGACCGAGTCCATGTACCAACCAGCTAGCTCACAGTGCCTTCCCCACACCTGCAATCAAGATCGACGTCACAGAGATCAAGTCAGACGACAAGTTTTGCTACCTGGGCAGCACCCTATGCAGCAATGGAGCCCTTGATGCAGAAGTGACGCTGTGCTTCACCAAGGCCATCTCCACTTTTGGCAGACTCAACAACAGGCTGTGGAACAACAAAGGCATCAGGCTGAGCACCAAAATCAAAACCTACAGAGCTGTTGTGCTGACCACCTTGTTGTCCTGCTGTGAAACATGGACGACGTATCGCCGTAACATTCAACAACTTGAACAGTTTCACCAGAGATGCCTAAGAAAGATCCTCAGCATAAAGTGGCAAGACAGGGTCTCCAACCTCCAGGTCCCATAGAGGAGCGGCCTGCCCAGCATCGAAAGCCTGCTGATCCAGTGCCAGACAGCAGGATCCCGAAGGTGCTATTGTATGGCCAGCTGAAGGAAGGCCACAGCGAACTTGGAAGACCCTGCAAGCGTTTCAAGGACACCTTGAAGTCAAACCTCAAAGCCTGTGACATAGACATCACTTCCTTGGAAACTGATGCCCTTGACCACTCTCGGTGGAGGATGTTGTGCTCTAGTGGCATAAAGACGTTTGAAAACAAGAGAATGCTGGCCCATTAATGAGAAGCGTGAGCGAAGGAAGCAGGGCTCAACTTCTGGAGACGTTTTCCCTTGCAACACATGTGGGAAGTGCTGCGCATCTAGAATCAGCCTCTTCTTCCATATGAGGACACATACCAACAGATAAGCCTGTCTGCCTACTCATCCGTCGGTCCGACGGGAGACTCCATCATCATCAGTGCCGATCTATCAATGACGTTCAAAAATTACAATTAAAGCATGCTCTTTCAAGCGCGGTAGATTGATTGCGATATTGGAAGTGATAATGCTGTGAAATCAGGTTATTTTGGTGTATCTCGGGCATTTAAGAATTCTTTAAAGTCCGCGGTAAAGGAGACGTTGCCATCATCTCAATCACACTGCAGTATTTAGCCATTTCTCTGGATCTAGATAGATGTACAATCTTAGATACACTCGCTGGGAAAGTACGACACGATCAATTCATCTTATATGTTCATTCGAGTTAATTGAATATCCACTTTAGAATATTCATAATCATGGAGCAAACACATCGATGAGTCCGTGACACTTATGTGTTCTGTCCAGAATTTGTATTTCTTTCCTTTTAATCGCGAACCAAAAAAAACGAGGTCAAGCCGTCTTCGCACCAAGTATCGCCTACGCTTCGAGTTGCGGCAATGTGGTGTTTTCGGAATCCCGGAAACAGCCTCAAAGAGATAAACCCTTAATGATACAGGAAACACGGCTTAATTCGGTAGACTTGCAACCTATTATTGGTATGACTGAAGATTTTTTTCCCTACTATTTCTAAGCCAAATTTGGTATTGACGGACAAAGTATTTCCAGAAAGGAAAGTTGCAATGTTAAAGTTTACCACAGACACACAGACACACACACACACACAGACAACCGAACACCGGGTTATAGCATAGACTCACTTTGTTTACACAAGTGAGTCAAAAAGTGCAGCTTACGTTAACATATTTCTAGATTATCGAAACCATCTTATGCGATATTTGTATTGTTTAACCAGTTTTGATCATTGGCTACTACTGACAACTAACAGCTACCGAAAAGTGTATGTGTGAAGAAGAAGAAAACACACGAAAAACGCGTGCATTTGAGATTTAAAATAATAGGAAAATAGATCATGTCTTTTGAACACCACTGTTGTTTTGGGGGCTATTTTTTGCCACTTTTGGCATGATTTTTCTGTGTAGGCTATTTTCTTCGCAAAAAAAACAACAAATAATTTTGTAGATTCCGGAAACACGAGTTGCTTGGCTGTTGGGTAAAAATGTATAGGCTTGCTCTGTTATTAGAGATACTGGAACTATTGTCTGTAGTGTACGAAAGCGTCTGATACAGTCAGATTAATTGTTGGATGGGTCTGTGAAGTGCATTTCATTTGTTTGGAAAATAAATAAGAACGCTAAAGATTTAAGTTCCTATATCGAGACCAGATGATCGAGTCTGTTTAATCGGATCCAAACTCATGTGCAAATATCAGCCTTAATGGACTCGTGTTTGTCTTGACCTCTTTTGTTCATGGTGTTTAGAACACGGTAATGCACTTTTTGATCCCATATTATTGTCTACTCTTTTCTTCTCATGGTTAGTTTCTTCAAGAACCAATTTAAGGAAGGACTCATTCATTATTCAAGCATACACGTCATCATTTCAGGAATTAATGCATTGATCTGAACAAACCTGGATGTTTTCAAAACAAAATAACGTGTAACTGACTTTAAAAAAAGAAAAGAAAAAGAAACCATGTTAAAGTAATCATAAAAAAATGATGTGGTTGAACATGGTTATTCATGCAAATATCTTGGTGTGGTAATTGGCAATAAGCTTTCTTAGAATGAAAATTCTACTGAACTTTCGAAAAAGGCAACAATCGCATGTACTATTTCAGAAAAAAATAAGGTTGTGACGAAGGCGTTTTAGAGTTACTCTGAATTTGGGGAGTAGAAAGGAATTATTTTTTCTAACCGAGAGTTCAGTCCCCTTTTGGGAGTTTATATTTTTTTGACGGTCAGTCGGTAAACTCTGAGAGGTGAACACCCTGCTCCGAAACCAACTCAATCATATACCTACTACATGTTTTTGTAGGTGAGTCCAGGTCGTTTACTTTTTGATATTGGGTTTGGTTGACGAAGTATTGTGAATGTGCTTTGGAAATTAAGTTGGAGTTGTTGGTCGAGTGGTGTTGTTCACTGTTGCAGAGGGGAGTGACCTTGTCGTCAGTAATAAAATCTGGCTTCGTCACAAAAACAGGCTAAGTTGACGGGGAGCAGAAACTTCCAGTTCATGGGAAACTTACGGTTGTAAATGTGTTTTCAGCGGAGAGCCTTGGACTGGGCTTGATGTTGGCGGTTGGGCCACTGGCGACAGGAACGCCCATGTGTGTCTTCCACCTTCATTCTTCTTCGTGAAGAGGGTAGTGAGAAATAAGATAATAATAATAAAAAAAAACAACAACCTCGAACACAATGAAAAATGATAAAATATACATTACAATTACCTGCTAAATTTGTAAGCAGAGGACATTAAGTTGTCTGTGTTGGATGATAAAATATATTTTAGTTGTTTTCTTTTGTTGTTGTTGTTGTTGAAGATATATGTATATGTTCTTTTTTTGTGGTGGATGTGAACTTGGAAAAGACACAGAAGAAAAGGTTGGTTATTTTTTTAGACTCTATTTTGGTTGGAGGAGTGATGGTCTTTGATAGATGAATCTTGTTGTGGAGTGTATGATTATAAACTGTTGATAATTAACCTACAGAAATATATTAAGATTTGACTAGTACAGAACATTAGTATGTGGACAGTTATCTATGTTTTATTTTGTTTATGAAAAAAAATGAATTAGAGTTGGCAAACACTACCAACCTTGAAGTGGACTCAATTTTGTACTTGTAACTGGAAGAGGATGTGTGGTGTTTGAGAGAGAAAACACGAACATAACGCACGCTGACATTACACACATGAAGTGTGGTTGTTACATTCCACGCCCCCCACATACGTAACAGAGGTATTTTGGTATGTGCGAGCAGATGCTCCAAATGTTTTGTTATATCTGTTGTCTGCAGCGTTTTAACTTATGACATGTTGTGCTGGGCAGGAAACTTGACCAGACATGACAAAGACAGGTTGGACAGACATTAGGAAAGCGAGTGGCGAGGTGGGTAAAAGACAAGACACTGTTAGCGACTTGTACAGAACCGGAAACACTAACAGGCTGATAACACTTTTGACAAACGAAACACACCCACTACATGACAGTTCTCGACGGTCACACGGAAGTTGCAGGTTCAGAGCTCCACGCGCAAGAACATCCCGTTACATGAATTCATTCATTCCAACACCCATTCGCGCACACAATTAAAGCATGCAATAAAACTCTTATGACACACCACGAAGCATCACCTGAATTTCACAAGCAGGTGAGTGCCTGGTTGCAGACATTTTACGTGCATGTGGAACTGTGTGGCTGAGCACAGGCAAGCGTTTCATGTTAGGGTTTTTTTTATGGTTTCATGTATCTTAATGTTAAATGACTGAATTTATTGGTGTGGAAAATGTTGTGTGCGTGTGTACGGGCGTCCATGCGCGCGAGTACGCGCATGTGTGCGTGTGTGCATGCGTGCGCGTGTATTTTACTCAAAATATATGAATTATTTGCTGGATGTTCTTATTTGTTTACGTTTTTGTGCAATATCATATTTTATTGACATGTGTGTGTGTGCGCATGCATTTCAGTTACATATACGATTTATTTACTGGACGTTTTATTTGTTTTCATTGTTGTATAATTCCTCATTTTCTTAACGTGTGTGTGTGTGTGTGTGTGCGGAATTACTGTGTACGCATACGAGTAAGTGAAAGTGTGTGTGTGTGTGTGTGTGTGTGTGAAAATTATTGATTTAAGTTTTGTTAAAAAAAACAAAAAAAAACAAAAAAACATAACAATATAACATATTTCTAATGAAAAACTAACAACTATAACAGCGAACCAACTGGACTATTTAACAAGGAGTTGAAAAAGTCATACATTAGCAATGGACTGCTGAAGATCGTCAACACTGAAGATGATTTCAGTTCAGGGATTTGAGACTTTAACATATCGCAAGTTGGTATATGATCGACTGTTATGTGAGCACCACAGATGCAAGAAACATTACTGACATATTTTGTCCTAAAACAATTCAGTTTCCATCTGCAGATTAGAGAAATGATTTGCCTCTTATGAAAATCATTATGGTAATGTTTTCCCATGAAACCATACATTTTCTTTATGTTCTTATTTAACTCCGAGTTACCGGTGTGTTTTTCTTCAAACTGAAATTTTGACCATTGGACTTTTTCTACCATGGTGTAACATTCCTGCAGTGAAAGTGAAATATTTAAATCTAACTCCTTGAGCTTCTAGCTCCTTTTTTAGCCAAAATGTCAACTTTTTCATTATAGTAAAAACCGCAATGAGAAGGAATCCAGCAAAAGGTTATGTGGGAGCCTCTTAGTAAGAGTTCGTGAATCAAATGGTTAATTTCAATAATGAGTTCATACCTAACCGTTTCTTTTATAAGTTCAGTGGCATGAAGAACTGATTTAGAATCAACACAAAATAGAATCTGAAATATAGTTTTCGGAAAGGATATAATGAAATCTAACGCCATTGGAATTGCTATGAGTTTAGCTTTGAAGATGGATTTATTCTCTCCCAGTTGAAAAGAGTTTTGAAAGTTAAGCTCTGGAATAACGAAGGCAGCACCAGCTCTATCATTTACAACAGAGCCGTCTGTAAAAATCTTTAGATGATTAAGGTATTTCTCTTCCAAATGGATTCGTACATGCGATGTAAGTAAATTTATGTTGTCATCTTTGGTCAGATCAGTGTGATCGATATCAAATTGCGCTCTTTGAAGTTCCCATACAGGTGTAGGTGATACAACAGACCTTTTAGCAAAACGTGGGTTTTTATTCACGTCGGAATTTGTTAAAATACTTGACGTGTATGTTCCCAGAGTGGTGTGAGAGGATATAGATCTAGCTCTCTTTGGAAAATCGCGGTCGGATTTGAGATTTATTTCCGATTCCAAATCATTTTCTCAAGACAAATTTACTACACGCAAGTTCCCTTTGATCCTGTAATGGTAATACTCCCGCTGCACTGTACGTTTTCTTACTGGAAGCATGGGCTGGTAAGCCAAGCGCCAGTTTATATGCTCTGCAGTCTATGCTTTGAATTTTTTTCAATAAATATTTCGGTGCACTGAAGTATACTTCTTGTACATGTATAAGTTTTGACCGAACAAGTGATGTGCAAAGGTGTAGTAGAATGAGAATGTCCTGGCTCCATGGTTGTTTGCATACTATTTTCAAGAAGTTTAATGTTTTCCTGGCCTTTGTTAAAATGTGATCGATATGATGATTCCAAATTAATTTTGATGTAAGGTGTACTCCAAGGAATTTAACTACTTTTTTATATTCCAGGGTGTTCTCGTAAATCTTAAAGGATGTCAATGTTGCTGGACTTGATCCATTATTAAAAAGCATCAAGTGTGTTTTTTCGGTTGATATTTGTAGACCATTCTCGCTCATCTAATTTGCTACTGTGTTTAATTCATTTTGATATACCTTTTTTGTGTAATTCATATATCGGGCAGGCGTATTTTTTGGATTGTAACTTTCATCCACATGCATATATCGTCAGCGTATTGAACCATTACAACATTCTTTGTTAGTTTTTTTGGTAGATCATTCATTAGAATGTTGAACAATATTAGAGCAATTACAGAGCCCTGAGGAATACCTGTCTGCAATGTTCGTGTAGATGAATACGTATTCCCTATTTTAGCCTGAATTTTTCTGTTTTCTAAGAAGTCTTTTATAAAATTATACATATGTCCCGATAATCCAATCGTCTTCAGTTTTAACATTAGACGTGAATGCCACACTTGGTCATAAGCTTTAGTAATGTTGAAAAAAGTTGCAAGCAAACATTTTCGTCTCGCAAATTGGTGCTTAACCTGAGTGGTTAATTTCACTAAATGATCAATTGTGGATCTTCTGTTTTTTTTTAAAACCAGCTTGATTTACAGGGATGACATTATTCTTTTCACAGTAGTACAGGAGTCTGTTTAATATTATTTTTTCTAGCAACTTACAGACATGAGAGGTGAGTGCTATAGGTCTGTAACTGCCAATGTGTGTTTTTGGTTTGCCTTGTTTGTGGATTGGAACTATTATTGATTCCTTCCAGATTTTAGGGAGAACATCAGTGTCCCAACATCGTTTGAATATATATACACTGTGTGTGTGTGTGTGTGTGTGTGTGTGTGTGTGTGTGTCGGGGTGGGGAAGGGGGGTTGAGGGGAGGGGGGTTGTTAGAGTCTATCTTCAGCTACTGTGAGTTCTTATTTCACTGATTTAATGTCTTTTAATGGTGCGCAGGTTCAATTTATGTTGGTGTTACAGCGACCCTGTGATGGCACAAGTAAAGTGTTTTTGTTTATTTTTTTATATTCATTGAATGGTTGATCGACTGATCGGTAGAAACTTGGACTGGACAATAGAGCGACGCTGAGGAGACGTAAGTATCGAAATGACCAAATAACTGTTTTGCATCAACAAGCGCTTCTGAACAAAAGGGCTCTGTAACAACAACAAAAAGATTATGATGGCTGCGTGGCCTTCTCGAACATATTCTACTATATCTAAGCTCAAATAATGCCAAAGCAGAAGTCATATTTCTTGACCTTCTCGAATTAATTTTTGTCACTGGCAGCTTCACATACATGGAAAGGTTACATGGAATTTTACCCCAAATCTATATAATTAAGCCCCCCAAGTCTATGTGCTCTTAGGTCTAGGCACCGTTCCACCCTTTTCTGCCCCCCTGCCAGCACTGGACATTGGTCAAAGCTAGTGAAGAAGTACAAGTAATACATGACATGTACTCAAAATGCAAATTGATGTAAACATAACACAAGCTGCACACATCTGTGTAGTGGTCAGCATTAGACTATTGTGTAAACATCATAAAATGCCATATTTCTAAAAACTGTAGTGGTCAGCATTAGACTACTGTGTAAACATAAAATGCCATATTTCTATAAAACTGTAGTGGCTAGCATTAGACTGCTGTGTAAACATCATAAAATAACATATTTCTAAAAACTGTTGTGGTCAGCATTGGACTAGCGTGTAAACATCATAATTAAAATGCCATGTTTCTAAAAACTTTTCGATAGTGGTCACTTGCATGGACAGTGGTCAACAATGGCAAGGGATTGTCAGTTCTTATTCATCAATGGACCAGATCTGTCAAGAAATTAAATCCTAATACTGCATAAAACAATCTGAACAGTTACATAGAGGTCAGCAAAGGTCAGTAGTCGTACTTTAGAGACCTACCAATTGTCATAATGATGCACCAACGTGAAGGAACACTTTCGGGTTGTTATTTGTTATCAACAAGGACTTTTAGTGGTCTGGATTGGTCAGCAGTAGTCACTCGTGATCAGTTCCCTGGGGGACATTTTAGGACACTGACTTGTCCCCGGGGTGGCGATTCAGGAAACTCACCAGTCCACCGGGGAACGATTTAGGACACTGATGCGTCCTCCAAGGGACCTACGGAAGGGGGTTAGGGGGTGTGGTGGGGGGATCGGGGGGAAGGGGGCGGGGGGGGGGGGGGGGGGGGGGGGGGGGCGTGCGGCGGGCGATTTGGGACGTTGCACCGGCTCACTACACTGCGGGTGGACGGGTCCGTGTCATCACTCTTCTATAGTCCGCGCTAAACGTCTTATCCGTAATGACGACAGCGTAGGGTGGGTGGTGCGAGTGTCTGTGTATCTCGTGGCTGCTGTTGCTCCTTTCACTGGCCAGCATGGCGTTGTGGGACATGCACGTCGCTGGTGGTGCATGACGACTGGCTGCCAGAGAGAGAGAGAGAGACGAGAAATGAGGGCGACGACAACGACGATCATGATAATGACAGTTTCGTTAGCGAAGACCTCAACAATAGACGGTGAAGGTGATGACACAGTACTGGTTTCAATAAATGTATGTGTGTGTAAATGTATGAGTGAGTGAGTGGGTTGGTGGGTGGGTGAGTGAGTGAGTGAGCGAGTGTGTGTGTTCGTTCTTTAGTTTAACGTCTTTTCACTAAGTGATATTAGACGAGGGTAGGAAAAAAATCGAGGGGGGAAAAGAAAATTACTGTGTACGCATGCGAGTAAGTGAAACTGTGTGTTTATGTGTGTGCGCGCGCGCATGTGTGTGTGTGTGTGTGCGCGCGCGCGCGTGTGTGTGTGTGTGTGTTACAAATGGAAAATGATTTAAGTTTTGTTATAAAAAAAAAAAAATGAAAAAAGCATAACAATTTTACAACTTTATAATGAAAAAATAACAACTATAACAGCGAACCAACTGGGCTATTCAACGAGGATTTGAAAAAGTCATACAGTAGCTATGGACTGGTGAAGATAAGATTGTCAGCACTGAAGATGATTTCAGGTCAGGGATGTGAGACTTGCAAGTTAGTATATGATCGGCTGTTATCTGAGCACCACAGATGGACGAAACATTACCGATATATTTGGTCTTAAAACAATTCATTTTCCATCTGCAGATCAGATAAATGATTTGTCTCTTATGAAAATCATTTTGGTAATGTTTTCCCATGAAACCATACATTTCCTGTTTACATTTATATAACTCCGAGTTACCGGTGGGTTTTTTGTTTTTGTTTTTCTTCAAGCTGAAATGTTTTACCATTGGACTTTTTCTACCATGGTGTAACATTTCTGTAGTGAAAGCAAAATATTGAAATCTAACTCTTTCATGGAACTTTTAGCCGAAATGAGCATAAAGCAGCTGCTGACTTCAAAATGCAGAATGGAGATATTCCAGTTGAAATGTCCTTAATGCAAAAAAAAACAAACAAAAAAAAAAAAAAAACAAAACAAAAACCAAAAAAACCCAACAACAACAACAAAAAGAAAACAACCTTACCTGATCTCCATATCTTCCCGTCCACTGTGTAGTTTTCAACGGGAATAATTCCGGCTGTAAATCAATCAGATGGTTAATGATACTTTTTTTTCAGCTTGCCATGTAAATGTACAGGCAGTATCATAATATTACTTGCACATGTTGGTGTGTATGTGTACATTAGTGTGATCGGGAGGAGGGGGGTACGTGCATACATGTTTCTCTGTGCATGTGTGTGTATGTGTGTGTGTTTGCTAATTATGTGACTCACTCAGCTTTGAACACATGTTTCCTTAAACTGACATTCCCAGTTCCGCATGGCCAGTTTAGTCACATGTGTATTTTCGGATCCACAGTATGACAGGCGCATCAGCCGAGTGGTTAAAGCCTTCGACTTTCAATCTGAGGGTCCCAGGTTGGAATCTCGGTAATGGCGCCTGGTGGGTAATGGGTAGGGTTTTTTCTATCTCCCAGGTCAATATATGTGCAGACCTGTTTGTGCCTGAACCTCCTTCGTGTGTATACGAAAGCAGAAATCAAATACGCACGTTAAAGATCCTGTAATCCATATCAGCGTTTGGTGGGTTATGGAAACTAGAACGTACCCAGCATGCACACCCCTGAAAACGGAGGATGGCTGCCTACATGGCGGGATAAAAACGGTTATGCACGAAAAAACCCACTCGTATACAAACAAGTGAAGGTTGGAGTTGCAGCCCACGAACGAAGAAGATCCACATTATTATTACACATCTCTATCTCTTTCTCTCCTTCTCCGATGTTTAAGAATAGTGGGTGGGTGTTTTTTTTTGGTTTTGTTTTTTTTCCAGTCCATGCGGGGTCTTTGCCCATACAGTTGGGCTTTCCCCATTATTGTGAAGAAGAAGAAAGAAGGTATTGCAATGCAAACCACCATGGGGTTTTCAATCGCTCACAAATCACTTTACCGAGTTTAGTAACAACTGAAGGAAAACCATCACTTTACCGAGTTTAGTAACAACTGAAGGAAAACCATCACTTTACCGTGTTTAGTAACAACTGAAGGAAAACCATCACTTTACCGAGTTTAGTAACAACTGAAGGAAAACCATCACTTTACCGAGTTTTGTAACAACTGAAGGAAAACCATCACTTTACCGAGTTTAGTAACAACTGAAGGAAAACCATCACTTTACCGAGTTTAGTAACAACTGAAGGAAAACCATCACTTTACCGAGTTTAGTAACAACTGAAGGAAAACCCCAAGCTCTATCACATTTTTCCCAAATGTCATGCCACAATTTTCATTAATGGATCCTGATCATGACTATGCACGGTTTTTTTTTTCCTCTCATCTCACAGTTCCATGAACGTTGTTTGCCATGCCGCGTCACACTTCTATCTGCAAGCTTTTTCTATCATTCAACATGCCATGTTGTGACCTTGTCGTTTGATTTCTGAACTTTAATTTCTCCACAAATACTCTAACCATGGACAATCTCTGTGGAACATTGGATGAAAAATAATTCAAAGGCGTGATCTCGGTAGTGCCAGTAAACTTTTTTTTTCTTATAAAATTATTCATTAATTAAAAACCACCATTGGAAAGCTAATTCTTTTACGTACCATTTCTTCGTCTTCTGATCTCGGAATGCATGTTCATGCCGTACCCGGCGTGTCCACCCGTGTACCTGATGTGTTTTTCTTTGAAAGAGGGAGAACCAAGAGGACTCTTCATTAGTGGATGAAGTTTGTAGTGTGACAATGTGTCCGACTTTTCTACTTTCTGCCATGCACTGTGCTGCACGTTTCCCCCTGTCTCTGGATTGAAAGTCTTCAAAGGTGTGTTTTCAACTTCCCCTGAATCATGCTCATTTGTCTTTACATCTTCAGTCCTTGAGTTCCCGTCCACTTCTCTGAAATTCAACCATTTTAGAGGATCGGTCAAACCATCTTCACTGGCATTCTGATCCATCTGTGTAACCTTGTTCTGATGCTTTCTTGTTGCTGTCTGATGCAGGCCATCACTGTCGGCTCCCATTCTGGTGACCTGTCTCCTTTCGTTCAGAATGATTCGATAAAATCTGTCCAGTTCCTTTTCAGTATCGCTGGAGTTTGCTGACTGTCCATGACTAGTGTCTTCTGAGAACTGAACCAACGTTTCTGAGCTGTTTTCTTTGGAGGTCACCTTACTTTCATGGTTTATTCCATCTGGTCGACTTTCTTGGACTTTTGAATCATTCCATGTGGAGTTCAGTGCCTTTCTTCTTTCTGCTGTCTCATGGTTTCCTGGCTTTCGTCGATTTCCGTCTTCACCAAAAGATGCCCTCTTGGGCGCTTGGTTCTCATTCCTCTCTCCATTTTCGTTGACCCGAATGGCGCTATGTTTCCCCAGCCCTTCTTTCTCAGGGGGTCGGTTGTGGATTTCGGTGATGGAGAGTGGTCCTGGTTCTAGCTCTGCTTCCGGTTCAAGTGTTTGGGTTCCTGATTTGGGTGAATTTTCGTCATTTTCCCTTTCTTCTGGACTATCTCCTTGGCAACGAGATGCAGAGATCGTTGACCCGTCACTGTTGTCAAGGTGGAAATGCACACTGGGGGTTCCTTCCTGTGCATGAGACTCTTTGACAAGTGTGGGGTATCCCGATGTGGTTCTGTGAGCGAAGCTATTGGCAGGGGAATTCTGTGGCTCATGAGTTGTAGCGGTTTCTGAAAGCGTGAAATTATTATGATTATTATTATTGTTGTTGTTGTTGCTGCTGCTGTTGTTTTTGTTGTTGTGAGCATTTACGCCTAATCTAGAAAACAAGCCCCAGGCGTTTACAATACAACATATATGTAAATATCGGAAATTAAGAAACTGACCACAAGATACCAAACATTATAAAAAAAATATATATACCCCCCCCCCCCCCACACACACACACGCACAATACATACAAGCACACGC